>NW_026115061.1:3411666-3435691 GCF_025201925.1 Gopherus flavomarginatus | reverse complement strand
AAATCTAAGAATCAGATCCTACCTGCAATCACCTCCATTTCTTCAGTGGAAGCTATGTTGATTTATACCAGCTGAGGGGATCTGGCCCTTCTATTTTGGAGTCTGTGAGAAACAAACAATTTTTAAATTAAATCTTTTCGACACAACCTGTTTGTTAGAGTTGTACATAATAATGTTTGTTACTCCTACTATACAATTGCTGTATCCTTTCCCTCCCTCAATACAGTTAGTGAACACTCCAATTTGTGATATTTCTCAGGTATTAAAATTAATTTTAATACCAGCTCTCATCAGAATGGTGTTACTTGCTGGAACCTATCATTTCTATATTGCCTGATAAATCCCAGTTTCAGATAGGGTCTTTTTAATACTGTGTACTAAACGTTATGTGTATTGTAAGTCATTTTCAGCATTGTTTGTGAGACTCGTGATTGCTGAGGTTCTCTCTGCTAGAAATGATGAGAATAAATTCTATTTATGCTTTTGATTCAATAAAATAAACAATTTTCAGCATTGAAGGGCAGGCTGTGAAATCCTGAGCACTAATCTGACTATTCACTGGGAAGCAGTTTATGTAAATGAGTGGCAATTGAGCGTCTAGTTATCTCAGAAATGAATGAATGCATGTACATGTCTCTGGCTGTTTTGTTAAACTAACTTCTGGCTTCTGTACTTGTAATATATGTTTATCCAAACAAAAACCATTCATGCTGTGTACAGAAGTCTTTTGGAGAAACTTACTGTGTCAGGATGTATTTCACTCTGAATAAGTGCTCTGTCAGCCTTGTCTGATTACTGACTTTTCAAAATGTAACTGTTGCTCTTTAAACTAATTATAAAATATTAAAATAATTTAAATCTCTTCTATCAGGCCACATGGTTCTTTGCTTTGTTTTAATTGTGAATTGTGGCCTTATGAGCCATAGTGAAAACAGAGCTCTCTGAACTTCATATTAAAACTTCTACCTTTTTTTCTGAACTGAGGCCCTGAATCAGGGAAAGCACTGCTATCCAGGAAAGCACTAAAGCTTTAAACACATGTGCTTAGGGTGCTTTCTTGAACTGAGGCCTAAGGTCCTGACCCTGCAGACACTTAAGCAGTGCGTGTATAATCTCTGGTGTGTAAAGTGACTTGAGTGCATGGGATTGAGGCCAAAGAGCCCACTCCAATTCCCATGGGAGGTGAATTGAGCCTTGTGTTTTTAGATTCAGCTAATGTATTGTAAGACTATTATAGTTGACTCTTGTTTTTAAGATTGTTGTTCAGAACCTTGATCACTTTGTAGGGGTGGTTCTTTATAAACAAAAAATTATTTTAGGGTATAACTATTTTAATATAAAGACTGTGTGTGTATGTATAAATAAATACAAC
Source organism: Gopherus flavomarginatus (assembly GCF_025201925.1). Classification (NCBI taxonomy): domain Eukaryota; kingdom Metazoa; phylum Chordata; order Testudines; family Testudinidae; genus Gopherus; species Gopherus flavomarginatus. The sequence goes on along the minus strand of NW_026115061.1, from coordinate 3,434,319 downwards.
TTCCTTCGTCTAAAATTGTTAAGCCTTATGGACTTCAAAGGGTCTGATTTTCAACCCCCATGCTAGAGTAATTAACCACTGGAATAATTTACCAAGTGTCGTAGTGATTCTCCCATCACTGACCGTTTTTAAATAAGATTGGATATTGCTAAAAGTTCTGCTTTAGGATTATTTTGGGGAAGTTCTATGACCTGTGTTATACAGGAGGTCAGAGTAGATTATCATCATGGTCCCTTCTGGCCTGGGAATCTATGTGCATTTACACAGAGGCAAATGCTTGTCTACTTTTCACAGATATATCTGAATGTGTGCAGAAATGTACACCTACTAGGGACTGGAAAATCAGACCTAGTGTCTCTAAAATGGGCAATAAACATAATACCTGTATTTTATGTTTTACTTGAAGACTATGTATTGAAAGTTTACAGAAAGTGTGTTATTATTCTGCAATATTAAATTACCTTAGAAAAAATAATGTTTGTATCTTTAAATTTCAAATACTGATAATAATGTAAAGGATGGCATATTACAGTCGTATAGCTTGTACCATCCTGTATATAAATAGCTATAGGGATAAGTTAATGCTGGTAAAGGGCAATGAAGAAGACGTTTACAGTGTTTCAGGGGAGAGAGAAACACTAGATTGGCAGTAAGACCATTAATAAATGAGGCTGGAGATTCCATTACTGATTGATTAGCCTATTGGACTGATTTTGTTTTTTATTCTTCTTTAAGAAAGTAAAGAAACATTATGGATAATTAGTGCTTTTGATTAAAATAGTAATAATAAAAATAAGTAGGCAAACAAATACTTAGAAAAATGAGTAGTGCACAAATCAGCAAGTCCAGCTGACAAACTCTTTGAGGCAAAAGAGAACTGGGGAAGTAGAATTTGGGGATTGAGCGGGAAGATTGTGGTACTGATCTTCAAATAGAAAACAAGCAATTGTCAGACAGTGTTTCCTTACATAGTGAAATAATGGATGTTCATTGGTTTTCTATATCAACCTCCTCGCTCTGACCTTGTTTTACAGACAGACTCTCCTGTGGCTGCTCACAGAGTGACTGAAGTGGGATGTGGGACAGGGAGGGTCCTGGTTGCTAGCACAAAGATGATCTGAGAGAGAGAGAGAGAGGGAGAGCGAGAGAGAGAGAGAGTGTGTGTGTGTGTGGCGAAGGGGAGAGGTCAGTGTGTAGCTTCACAGGAGCTCCATGCTGTATGGTTGTTTGTTCAGGGCAAACCTGTGTGAGAAGGGCTTAAAGAGATCCAACAAGAACATTTTGTCATAAGTGTTGGTGAGGCATCAAAATCTGAAGAGTTTTTAAATAGATCTGACCACTTCCTCTTCACTGTTCTAATTTTTTTAAAACGTGCTGATGCTGTATGCAAAAACATGAGTAAGTCCCTCTTCCCTTGCATATGGCCTGTAGCATTCCATCCCAACTTGGGTCCACCCACCTTACAGATGTCTTGCTGCCTATGGAGCCTAGATTTTCCACCCCACAAGACGTGACTTTTTAGATACAAGCAGGGGATCCTTATAATTCACCCTTGTTTATTGTGTTTGCACTCCTTGCTGACTATTGCAAAAATGTGAATAATTCAAAGAACATTATGAATTTTTGCATGAAAGTTATTCATTCAAAAATTGGTAACATTTACATGATTATTTTAAGGTTTTTCAAACATCCAATCAGGATGCGAAAACATCTGATTTTAGGTGAACAATTCCATACCAGGACAAGAAACAGTCAATATTGTTCTGTGAATAGGTAGGAATAAATTTGTTTGTCAGAAATGGAATCTGTTCACAAACAGGAAAAAAGGGCGCTTTGCTGGATAGCTTATTCACATTGTATAATTTCTACACTTCTGTGTAGCCTATATGTATTTCCGTCTGTCTAAAAAATACACAGAACCTCTAGTGCCATAAGCGTTCACAGAGCATCCTCTTCATAACAACTGTAAGGTCTCTGCAAAGCAACCTATGGTAAAACCATGTGAAAACCACAAGCCTAGATGTTTCTACATATGTAGCTCACTCCACGCAATTGCTTCAGTTGTGGTTGGTCAGGTGTCACAGACCGAGTTGCTGGTTGATTATAAACTACTCTGTCATACAGGGTTGCAGTCATATCTACAGATGTTTTTTCCTCATCCCTTTGGCCAGGCAGCAGAATCTTCATCCAACATTAATGGAGCACCTCAGAAGTGGACAATGGGAGAAAGTGAGCGTCAGGTTATAAAATAATAACACTTTATCCTCCAGTTACCTTTGGTTTTATGAACAAACTACTCTGAGCAAAATGGTGTTAAACTATTTCCCTCCCATTTTGAGGCTCAGACACACAGTACAAGTATGGATAGTGTGCCACATTGTACAGGTGTATACAACGGTGCACCTCTGACTCATTGTTTATATTTATATTTCCCTGCTTGGCCAAACAGCATTCACAGGGATGAGGTCTCTGAACTTGAAATTATTTCAATAATCAAAGCTGGTGTTGATAACTTATTTACTATTTATCTTACTTACAGTAGCAGCTAGAATCCCAGTCATGGACCAGCTCCCCAGTGGGCTGGTGCAGCACAGAGAACAAAAAGCCCATCCCTGGGCTTACAACCTAAGTAAATCTAGGTAAGGGAATTTATTTAAAATGTGATTTAAATTTGATAGTTTGTCTCTCTCAAAAAACTTAATCAGAGATTTGCACCACAAGATGGCAATGTTGCACTAAATGCAACCTGTGCCTGAATACAGTTATTCACAACCCATAAGAGTTTTCAAACTGATGTTAAAACATGCAGGACAGAGCTGAGAAACTTAACATCTTTAGTGAAATTAGCTAAGGAACCTCTTTGCCTTAAAACAAACAAAAAAACCCATCCCCAAACCAAAACAGATAATGCAGGGTCATTTTCTACTTCAGTACTGACTATAAATGTACCGTATGTATAGAAAGATTCCCAGTAGGGGATGACATGGTTTACAGAAGGTATCCAGCATTGGAACATAGTGCTAAATGGGAAAACGCTGGATTGATGTATTTGTTCTTTCTCCTAGGCGTGACGTTGGGAATGTTACCTGCTTTTTACTACTGTAGAGCCAGCAGATGGCGCTCAAGAGTAACAAAGCATCATTCCTGCAGCCATTTCTATAGGACTGACTTCAAAAGCAAACAGATACCCCCACTTTCCACAACCCTCCCCTGCTGTGTCATCTTGACTTCCTTCTGCCAGCACCTATAATTCAGTGAGGCACATAAAATCTCTTCCTAGGATGTTGTGTTTTGCCCTATATGAATCAGTTTTTGTGCTGTACTTGCTGTCATGGTCTTTACTAATCTCTCTCCTTCTCTAATCCTGTGGGTCTCCAGCTGTGTACGTTGACTCTGATTTAACAAAAGATATCTATTTTTACATCTGTCTTAACAGCTCCTCCACCCATTCCCTGTTTTTCTCTCCTCTTTTTACTGGTAGGGAATGGCTTACTCTAAATATCAGGTTTAGAACATCTAGACTTTCAAACTACAGGCAGATATCCTGCCAAGGTCAAGTCAGACTCTGCCAGACAGATTATCTGCTGGCAGACATCTGCAAAGCTCCACTGACTCCACAATGGAACGATGGCAATTTATATCAGCTGAGGATTTGGCCTTTAGTATTTATCCTTGGGAAGCAGATACATTCAATCCCATGCATTTTCAGAGGTGACCTTAAAGCAGTTCTGTGATTTATTGGGATCCTTATTCTGTTGTTTAAAGAATTGCAATTTCTGCTTCCTACTGTGACTGATATCAGACAGGGAAAGGGGACTCAGGAGGAAGTGGCTGGGTCTGTCGACATCAATGCATTCATAATACTTTGGAGCATGGCAAAAGCTTGTGCAAATCTGTACACTTTCATTTATTTATGCCCAAAGCTTTAACAACACAAGAGCACCAGGATTAATATACCAGCTAATTTGCTGTCTCAGCCAGTTGTAATAAAAGTATAACTCACAGGATCCAGGTGGGAGCTGTTTTCAGCAGCATAGGAGTGGATCTGATCCATGGTGCTAAGGAGGCTGAGAAGAAAAAATATAATGCATTTCACTCCAGAGCCAGCAAATTAGCTGAATTGTTAATGAAACCACTGATGCAGTAACACATGACTTAACTTGACCAGGTGTCCTGTTTCCAGGTCAGTTTTACAAAATATGGTGCCTATGCACAGCCCTGACCCTTCCTTTGCACCACAACATGCATTCTATTTGTTTCTACTTTGAAACTCTTATCTCCTTTAACACAACAGAGCTCAGTCAGATCTGTGACTCCACTGTCTCATTTCAAGTGCTGTCTGTAACAGGATGGCCTGCCTTTTAAGGGTCAGTCAACCCTGTGTAATTAGCTCTGCCACACCTGTGCTGTGTGCTGGATTTAGGAAGAGTAAAACCCATCTGTTGAGGGCTGACTGAGGAGAAAAACTGCTACTGGTGGCCAGAAGCCTCACTGAGGTCCAGGAGCTGACTGTGACCACTAGACCCTTTGTAAGGAAGTGGGCCAGGGCTGGATGGCTTGCTGAGTGTATTAGAGCTCAGGCAGTAGAGTCAGACAGGCTGTTGCAGCTGGGAGCTGTATGCTGAGCCTAGCTGGGCTGAAGATTCCTCTGTGCCTTGCTTTTGTTGGGTTTTATGGAGAGGATTCCATTCCTCTGGACGGGGGGTGGGGGCACTCTTGGAAGTGGTGTGGCTGGAGGGCCAAGCCACTCCTATGGCTGGAGTAGGGCAAAGACTGCTGGGGGCAAACTAAGGCAGAGCTCAGCAGTGCTTGGCCTTGCTGTAAGGGGGTGCTCTAAGGCTATGGTTCTTGTAACACTGCCAAAACTCATGGTTTGTTGAAATGATTTCAGCCTCCATTTTGAAATAATTCTGCCCCAACTGTGCAGGCCAGCCTGGGTTGGCAAAGTGTCGCTGGAAGTGGTTTTTAAGTTGGTTCTAGAGGAGCATTTCACTACACTACCGATTCAATAGCAGAGGCAGGGCATTAGATGGGTGCTGTCATGGAGTTCAGTCTCCAGATTTAGGACTTCATTAACAAAGGTTTACAAAACCTAACTTAGAAAAATGCTGTTTTTTTTAGAAGCAGCCTGTTTTCATGTAACGAGTCCCTTGCTGTCTTCACAGGCCAAGCACAGCAGCAGCGTGCTGCTGCATGAATGCTCCAGATGGTGAAAGTGACTCATCAGCTTTCAAGTCTGAGTCTGTGAAAAACAGAGCAGAGACAAAAATACCTGAGGCCCAATCCTGAAGACGCTTCTATTCATGCCTGACTTTACTTACCTGACTAAGCCCATTGACTTCCTTGGGAATTATTCACATGAGTAATGTTACTCTACCGCTTGTTTGCAAGATTGGGATCCTTAATGGTTATTAGTAAGTAAGGCCCCAGTTCCACCAAGGCTTATGAATATGTTCAACTTTACACACTGTGTCAATGGGATCACTTGCAGTGAGTACTCCTCTGCATGGGTGAAAGTCCTTGCAGGACTGGGGCCTTAAGTAAAAAATAGACCTATATTTCAATCATGGCAACCTAACACCATATTTAAGCAGTTGAAGTGGTGCCTGATTTTCAAAAGTACAATGTATCCACCATCCCCAGTGAAGTCTAAGGGAGCTGCGGGTTCTCGGTAGCTACCCCTGCTCTATCATGTGAAATATTTAGAATCCACAATATCCCTTTTTCTTCTCTCTTTACTAAGAAAAATGTCTAATTACCTGGGGCTGGGTTATGACTAGCACTAATGCAGCTGTGCAGGGGAGTCAGATGGGGCAAGGATCCCTCCTTTACTTACAGGGACACATTATAGCTACGGGTATGGAAGTGAAGGGGCTGCACAGCAGATATAATTCCACCCCTAGCAGCAAGTGGTCAGGGAGGGTTTCTGTTCTCCTGACTGCCAGCCAAAAGAACTGTGGGGAAACTCTGTAAACCCACAATGTGGAGCACCTCCTCATGATGTGACCCACCATTTCAGCAATTCTGCCTAACTCCCTTCTTCAGTGGTCTAGTGTGGTGAGGACTTGACCCTCCAGTCAGACCAGGCTGTATTTCTACCCCTTCTGGGGTAGAGACATTCAAACAAGAGATGTCCAATGGAATAATGGCAACTAACATCTTTCACCCCACCTGGGCTCCTCTTCACTCTCACTCCTTTTCCAGAAAAGCTGTTCCTACCAGGGCTGCTTCCCTGAAGTCCTTGCTCCTTTTTCAACCCCCACAGCAGTGGATCCAGGCATCAGCACTCCAAGCACAGGCCTGGGGCGTCAAGCTGCGGGGGGCACCCTGCTGGTCCCTGTGAGGGCGGCAATCAGGCTGCCTTCAGCGGCTTGCCTGCAGGAGGTCCGCCGGTCCCACGGATTCAGTGTACCCACCACCGAATCCGTGAGACCGGCACACCTCCCGCAAGCATGCCGCCGAATCCGTGGAGCGGCAGACCTCCTGCAGGCAAGCCGCTGAAGGCAGCCTGACTGCCATGCTTGGGAAGGCAAAAAAGCTAGAGCCACCCCTGAATGCCCAACACATGAGTCAACACACTCTGTAGTTTTTCCACAGTTTTCCCTCTAACTGTCTCCTGACAAGCCTTCCCACAAAGAAGGAACTGCAACCCACCTTTCTCCTGGGTCTCCTTCCTTTTAACTCCGCCCTGGGCCTGATCAGTGTGTTAAAGGAAAACTAGTAGAGCTCTCTGGCTCTAGTTAACTCCTTCTGGTCAGTGGAGGTGGAAATATACCACGCTCTGAACACTCTAACTGAAGCAGAGTGCATCCTGGGACTCCCTCTGGGCTGCATAGCATAGTAAGGCCCTGATTCACTGCACATGGGCACAGTGCCCTGCTGAGTTCACTGAGGCTATGTGGGCACATAAATGGCAGGATTGGGCCCTAACTCCTCAGCATGAGTAAGGGTGGCAGAATCAGGCCCAGCTATTGTGATTCTCTAATGACATCAGTTCATGCAAGATTTTTTAAAAATATGTTGAAAGTGTCACAAATACTTAGTTTTGGAAATGAAACCGTAGAAAAGCTGGAAATCCTTCAGGAGAGAGAGAGTGTGTGTGTCTGTGTGTGTGTGCAATGTCATTTCATTCTGTTCCCAGGTCCCTAAATATTTCCAATCCTTTTTAAATGACATTCCCTATTTGACCCATAGTCCAACAGTCCATGTTTTCTGCTCAGATACAGAGACTGTAGCAGATATACAAAACTAAACCAGCTGATCGAAGAATTTGAACAACCTTTTCATGATGTGCGTGGGAATCTGATCCAGCTGATGTCACTAAGTTCCTCTCTGCTTCTTGTCTCTCTGTTCCTAAGGTGCAGCCTGGCATTAATCCCAGAGAGTGCATGCCTCTCTTTGCAGTGTGCGAAGATGTCCTTGCCAAAGAAGGTGCACTTATAAGAGATTTAAGGATAAAGAAGAAACTTGCACCAGGTTTCTGCCACAGGGCGTCTTTCTTCATTGCACTTCAAGAGCAGCAGACTGAGGAAGTGGTGTCTGTGTGAGTGAGTGAGTGACAGACACTTCTAGTCATTTAATGAAACAGAGCAATGCCTCATAAAACACAATATGATGCCCCCAGGAAAGAGGCATCTGCAATCTGTCTAACAAGCGCTCATTCAGTACACTACACTGCACGGTGTTCATTTTGTGTCATTTCCCAAATTGTGATGGACAAGGATATATATTTCCTCTGAGGGAAAGGAATAATTCAATTTACAGACGTTTAGTGTAAAGCACTCCAGAAACAAGAGTAGAACAGCTGTCTGTTCTATCTGTACCAATTTAATTTAATTTAATTTAATTGTAATTGAAAAGAAGGGGAGGCACTACAGAGAGGAATGGACCTGGAAGAAGCACACCTACTGATTTTTGGATCTGCTTTTGATTCTTAACCGTGGAGGAAATTCATCCCACCTTCAAAAAACACAGAAAGTGAAACTAATATTTTTCTTGTGGTGTTTTTTTTTCACAATTTTAGTGTCTTTTTTCTTCATGTTTATCGCTATATATTTATACAAGGCACCCAGTTTACTGTTCCACCGTTTTGGTTTTGGGGAGGATGTTTTCGCCATTCCACTTGACACTGTAATGTTTTTTGTCCTGCTGCACGGGAGATTTCAGATTTCAGAATCAGTAAAGTGCCTTAAACCACTATTGCTTATTGCTAAGAGCAGCCAGTCAGCAGGCCATAAAGTAGCCATGGAACAGCCTTAGCTTGACCAAGGCAGGAGGGAAGGGAGATTTGGGTGCCACAGAAAGGGCAGCTTGACCCTGTGTCCTTCTTGATAAGAATTGGTTGAAGTTGCTGATACATGCATTTTAGAAGAGTAGGATGTGCCCTCAGGAATATCTATTAAGACCTCAAGGCTGCAAACTCTGGGCAAAACCCACACCTGGTGAATCAACAATCAGAAGAAACCTCTTTCTTGACCACGAAACTGCTTGTTTAACAAATTTCTTTAGGGACATGTAATTGTGTTACTAATCTCTAAATAGGGGGAAAAGTTGAAGTTGTGGGACTCTTCAGGATGGGACTCTCCCTCTGGATGTATCTTGCATTCCCCAGCGGCAGACAGGCTGCCGCTTAGCTTTAAGTGAAAGCACTCTTGTGTAGTCCTGGTTCTGCCAGCCATCTATCGGTCAGACGGCCGTGTCTCCTCAGATTTATTTTCTGACACCACCTCGCAGAGAGTAAAAGTTACCAAGAGCTTTGGGTTGAAAGAACCCCAGGTAACACTGCCACCATCATAAAAACTGTTTCACAAAGCTAGAGATTTTCTAAATGCCAAACGCTGTTGGGCTGTCTAGTCCATAAATACCTTTTAGAAAATAACAGATCTTCAAACTAGGTCTAAATAATTATCTTCTATATTTCCCTTACGCCTATTGTTCATCTAACTATTATGGCACCACAACAAAATTCATGGCCTATTTCCCACATCATTTCTTCTCTTTTTCCTCTCTCTTGGTCTGTGTCAAGCTTGCCTGTACTTTTCCTTTTATGGACAGCTTCATCTCCCTGTTAGACCAAAACTGTGCTAGATAACATGTAAGGGCCATCAAATAAACCCCTTTAATCCTAATTTCCCTCGAGGGACTTTCCAACCTTGGGGAACTTTTTGGCTAAAAGACAAGGTCATCTTGGCCTATATTCATCTGAATGTCTGACAACATGGCAATCCTTCAACACAACTCCTTACACAAAAGAACAATTTTATACCTAGCAAGGTGATTGTTTTCAAATACTTGACTGTGTATTCATGCTGGTGATGGTCAAATGCACAGATATTTACAGCATGTATGCAACTGACATTTGCAAAATAATGAAATGTTAAACTATCTTCTATGTTGAAACGTTATGATTTTCAAAAAGATATGCTAAATATGTGAATCAGAATGCATCGAGTCTCCCTACGTATAAATCTGTATGGTGTAAATCTGCTCCTTGAACATCTGTCAGATACTTCTTTGTATAATGTATGAGAAAATGGAAGTGCACTGATATGACAGACAGGACACAACACAGACTGATGTACAAGCAGAAGGACATAAATAGACAAGGCAGAGGTGCTATAGTTGTTACCTAAACACAAAAACTTACATAAGGTAACGAACCACCACAGGGTATGACAAAGGTGATTCTAAGTCACAGGAACGATGTTTTTCATGCTCATACTCACAGAGTAAAACATACTCTTCAGTCTAGATTTGTTTTCATTCAGGTCAAGGAAAAACATCAAAGAAAGGGCTTAACCCTGAGAGGCACTAACTGCTTCCTGCAAGGTCCTGAGCACCCTGATCTCCCACTGAACTAGTGGGTGCTCAGCACGTCTCAGAATTGGGCCCAGAGATTGAACAAATAGAAATTTTCCATGACAGAGAAAACACAGTGACTGTAACATGCTGTATCTTAAGGACAAGATGGCAGCTGCATTAGGCAGGGAGAAAATCTACTTGTAAAAGTGTAGTATTTAGAAAACAGCCTTTAATTTACATTGCTATGTGTAGAAAGAATAGTTAGAAATAATAGGCAAGATTCTGCCCCCCCACTCACACTGAGTAATACCTCACTCTCCTAACTCTGATTTCAATGGGGGTTGCTTGTGGGGTATTGTACTAGTCAACATAAGGGTGGCAGAGTCTGGCCCAACATGAGAATAATGGGCCAGATCCTCAGCTCATGGAATGCAGCATGGCACTGTTGGCTGGCCCAATATCATTAGAAGAATCCAGATAAGCCAGAGTAGAAGTCAGTTACAGTGATTAGTGTAAGAGAGCCAGAGCCAGAGCCTGACAATAAAATTCATATATATATATGGAGAGAGTGGAGAGAGAGAGAGAGATCAACACTCAGAGATCATCCAGAGCTCAGAGATGATAATAGAGAGCCCCTGACTAAACCAGCCCTGATTAGAGAATGGGCCCACCTGAGAGAAATTAGGTGATTTCAGGTTTAACTGCTGAGTGGGCCCAGCTGAGGAAGGGCTGGAGGAAAGAAAATGCTGGGAGTCAGAAGATGCCTGCAGGGTTTTGAGTGAGCAAGGAGGCACCTGGGATAATCAGGGAACAGATATGGAGACCCAGAAGGGAAGGGAAGGAAAGAGGTGAGGAAGAAAGGAAGGAAGGACCTTGCTGAAGAAGAGCTGTGGAGAGGGTGGAAGCTTTTTATTTCTGTTAGATAGTTTTGATCTTTAGTTTGGATAGCTGACCCTGGAAGGAATGGGCTAAAGACTGTGCCCTGGCTGGAGGGATGAGTTATCTGAAAGAAACCACCACAGCCCCAGAGTGACTGTTGACAAGGGCTGCTACCCTACAAGGAGACTGTGATGCCATGCCTGGCCATAAGGAAGTGCAGAGTGGTGAGTAAACCCTGTTACAATGCTTTTTCTTACATTACTTTAACTGCAGCATGTCTGAAACAACTATATTTTTGTAGTTTTCCTTGTCCACTGTCTTTTTTTCTACACCTCATGGCAAGCGCTGTATCTCAGCCCTAGTCTACATCCAGCTCCTTCTTCCTTCCAAGACAGTCTCACTGATGATAGCGCCTCTGGCAAACAGTAAACAACTGACTGTCCTTGGCCACTTTGATATTGTGTGAGTACATGTGCTGCCAGACCCCTATCTGCAGAAGCGGTTCTTTCAGCAAGAAATTAATATGAAGTGATTTACTTTGTCCATATTGGATCCAAGGTTAAGGCAGTGTGGGGAATAACTGCAGGTTCCACTTGCATTTGAAATTTTATTTCCATATTCCATAAGTCCTTTGGAAGAAATTTCATACAAAATGAAATCAAAGATTGCCTACTTGAAACTTCTTTTTTGGATGGGATAAGTATTGTTAGTAAGCTTTGAATTTACTTAGCTCCTGGCCTAGCCCAAATGTGGTGTGTCTTTATTTTTTTATTCTACATAGATTGTGCTGCCTTGGAACAATAAATAAACTTCAAACTAGAAAAGGCACATTCTGCTCATTAAGGGCTGGCTTCCTCTCCCCTTTACTTTCACTGAGCAGTACTTTTATTCCACAAGTCGTCCCCCTGACTTCAGTGGGAAACTTTCCAAATAAGATACTAAAAGTGTGTGCTGTAGCAGCATTGATCCCTTGTTGCCACATTTTCAAGAGCTCAGTTCCCATTTGGGTGCTTTAGTGAAGTGGCCAGACTTTCAAAAGTGCTCCATACTTGCCTGCTCCCACCATTGTAGCCTTTGGAAAATCTGATGCTAAAGGTTTGTCAATGCCCTAATTATGTTCTTCAAAGGCAGACAGAATGTGGGATCTTTTATGGTAGAACAGTTCTGAGACATAGCTCAGGATAACAGAACAGACTTGATGCTGCAATTCAGCTAATTAAAATGATTGTAGTCATTTCCTGAACTACATTTCCCAGGATTATTTCAACCTAAGAGCAGAACTCTTCCTCTTCCCAGGTATAAATGCCAAGCCCTGGAAAGTCTTGATAGAGGGTCTTAAACAGCATAGTGTAGAGACCATCCAACCAGGTATGCATGGATGTCTAAATGACTCCCTTTCATTAGCCCTGATTTAGCTACTCCCTCCAAAAACTCTGTACTTTAAAGTTTCCTGTAATTATATGCTTTCTTAAATACTCCTTTTTTTACCAGTTCACTACCCGTCTGAAGTCTTGACCTGCTTGTTTCAGGAATGCTTGTGTGTTTGTCACTCTCAACATGCTGGACAGCAAAAGAAAGATGTGGAGAAATTGGAGAGGGTCCAGAGAAGAGCTAGAAGAATAATTAAAGGTCTTGAGAACATGACCTATGAAGGAAGGCTGAAAGAATTGGGTTTGTTTAGTTTGGAAAAGAGAAGACTGAGAGGGGACATGATAACAGTTTTCAGGTATCTAAAAGGGTGTCATCAGGAGGAGGGAGAAAACTTGTTCACCTTAGCCTCCAGTGATAGAACAAGAAGCAATGGGCTTCAACTTCAGCAAGGGAGGTTTAGGTTGGACATTAGGAAAAAGTTCCTAACTGTCAGGGTGGTTAAACACTGGAATAGATTGCCTAGGGAGGTTGTGGAATCTCCATCTCTGGAGATATTTAAGAGTAGGTTAGATAAATGTCTCTCTGGGATGGTCTAGACAGTATTTGGTCCTGCCATGAGGGCAGGGGACTGGACTCGATGACCTCTCGAGATCCCTTCCAGTCCTAGAATCTATGAAAGAAGTAGGAGGGTGGGGTGAAGCAGAACATAGCCATGCAGATATCAGTTCATTTCTATACATGCATGTGCCTATTCCATACATGCACAGGAACCTGAGATCACCTGACTCATTTGCTCACTGGCATAGCAAGCTGCGTTTCCCCAAACGAGAAAATAAACCCCAAATAAATGATCACATCCCCCCCAATCTAATTCACAAAATAAAAGCACTAGGTAATTGTGCAACTGGTGCCATGTCCAGCTACTGCAGAGTATTTATCTATCCTAGCTATTAGTAAAACCACCATCCCCATAGTACTTTATATAGGTGGCCAACACCATTATTAAAAAAACAAACAAAAAAAAGAATTGTTCATTGCTGTATAGAAAATGAGCCCTATGGGGTATATTGCGTATTTATAGAATGGGACACATTTTCAAGTTTGCCCCATTGTCCTCTACTGGGGGCAGACCAAGAATATTCTAGCATTTTATTTTGTAAAATATATGGGCTTTTCCTGATCTCCAGCAGAGGGATGCTCCACAGGCAAGGGATCTCAGCTCCAGAGGGAAGTGTAACTTGACCAGTGAGTGTTGCTTTTTCCCCTCCAAGCTCTGTCAGTCATATTTTTTGGTGTGGATTGGTATGTTCTTGAAGGGTTGCACAGAGCCCCTGATCTAGCTCCCATTATTGGAGCTTTATAGACAAGGGGTAGGACCTGAAAGCAAATCTTGCACTGGGGAGACACTGCAGGGCATTGAACATGGCCTAAAAGCTGTTGCCAAGGTGATGCTGTCAGGAGTAGTTCCAGCATGCTGGACCAGTTGAAGCTTCATCTAGATTGGGCTGATTGAGGAAGTAGAGTGGACGGTAAAGGCATGTATTGCTGCAGCCAGGGCTTCATCTGGGATGGGCAGGGGGATTGTTTCCTGCTTCTGTTATGCATACCTGGAAGTATAAAACAAAAATCGGTTTCTTTATTGATTCTTTTTCCCCTCAATTTAACATACACATGATAACTTGTTGTAGGGAGTTAGGACAACTCACCTTGATGGTGTCCCTTCTTGGCATGGAAATATTTTATTTATAAAAGTAGCCCTTCCCAGAAGGTCACTAACAACAATATCTAATGGACAGGCAGTAGATACTGAAGAAGTGGAGCCAGTATTTCAAAGCCAGTAAATAAATTACCTATCTGCTTTAGAAGTACGTTTTAGTTTCCTCTTTGAGTGCTAGCTAACAGATCTTTTATGGCCAAACCTCAGCATCTGCACAAAGTCTTAGGCAAATCCAGAAACTACATGTAACTGACCAATTTGCCACGCACATAAATCTGCCTACAAATGTTGAGGAAGTCTTTAAGGAGGTCTGTTAAACATTTGGCCCTGAGAGTCATGCAAGAAAGGTAGAAATGTAAAAGTTGTTCCACTTATTTGTAGCAGATTGCTTCTTTAATGTGCATGTCCAGCATGTGTCTTTATGATGACAGTTAAGGGACAGGCTGAATCTGCTTTAAATTGCAAAATCTATTGGATAGAGGGATGGTGTCTGTAGCCTCTGTTTGCCTGAAGCTGGGAATGGGCGATGGGGTAGAGTACGTGATGATTACCTATTCTCTTCATTTCCTCTGAGGCACCTGGCATTGGCCACTGCTGGAAGACAGGGTACTGGGCTAGATGGACCTTTGGTCTGACCCAGTATGGCCATTCTTATGTTGAATAAGTTTCATCAAGATGTGTTCAGCTACTGAGGTTCTTATCATCCCAGAAGAAATGTAACATTTTCATGGACTCTGTCTGCAAGGGTTTCACTACATAGATTGCCATATTCAGCTGCTTGATGACCTTAAAGGGCCCATCCCCGGCAGCCTGTAGTTTCTCTTTCTCACGAGAATGAGAACTGTCACCTGGTCCCTGGTAGCATAGGAGAGGGCACCTATTTGCTTCCCTTGGGCCTAGGGTAAATTTTCCCTGGACAAGTCCATGAGCTCAGTGAGCTTTTCCAGGAAAGTGAGTACATATTCCACCTCCGATTTTCCATCAGAGGAGGCCTTCCCCTCCCATTCATCCCTCAGCAAGTACAGGGGTGCCCTCACTTTCCTCCCATACAACAACTCAAGAGGAAAGAACATGGTTGATTCCTGGGGCACTTCCCAGTACATGAACAGCAGGTGGGGTAAATACTTGTCCCAGTCCTGTGGGTACTGGTTCATAAAGGTTTTCAGCATCATCATTAGCGTCCCATTGAATCTCCTCACCAGACTGTTGGACTGAGGGTGATATGCTTGAAGTCCAGCTATATCAGACCCCACGCTTCTCCCACAAGCACTGGAGCAGAGTTGACATGAAATTGGAGCCCTGGTCTGTAAGGACCTCCTTGGGGAACCCCACTCTGCTGAAAACGGTCATCAGTGCATCTGCCACAGTATCTGCCTCAATAGAGGACAAGGCCACAGCCTTAGGATAGAGAGTAGCGAAATCTACCACCACCAGATTGTATTCTTTCCCTGTCTGGGTTGCTTTGCTGAGGGGGCCACTTTCTGGAAAAGCTCTTCTATGATGGGCTGGGGCCCCAAAGCTGCTTTCCCTCTGTCCCAGGTCTTCCCCACCCTCGGGCAGGGGTCGCAGGACATGCAGTACTGCTGGACGGCATCAAATATCCTGGACCAGTAAAAAGTTCTGTAGCAGCCTCTGCCTGGTGCACTGGATTCCCTGGTGTCCTGAGAGAGGGATATTATGGGCCAGGTACAGTAGCCTGTGGCAGTACTTCTGGGGGACCACTAGCTGTCTCCTGATCCCCCACGGTTCCACTTCCCCTTGGGGAGCCCATTCCCGGTACAGGAATCCCTTCTCCCTGTGACATTATTGACATGAACTGGGACCGTATAGATCATTGTTGCAACCAAAGTCCTGTAGTGGCACCAAACCTTAGATACCCTATTTGACCCCCTTTATATAAGACAAGGTTATGGTTTGTTGGTTATGTGTATCATGTATCTGTATATGTGTATCATTTTTGTAGTTGAAGTTATGAATATTGGCTCTATACTATCTGTATTTCAAACTTCTGTTATGCTTCTGGGTGACCCCCACAGACAAGTTGGTGTCAGCTCTGCCTAGCCTGCTTGATGGCCCATTAAGGACCATCAGCTATATAAGTGACCCACTGAGAGAAGGCAGATATGCCTTGTGATTCAGTAACTTGTCCATGTGACTCCAAACTCCATTTTGCTGTAATTTTCCACGGTAAGGACAAAGTGGTGTTCTTACACCCGGAAAAGACTGTAAAAGGCTGATGTCTCGTCTCCATCTTGTCTTCAATCCTGCTTCTTATCTTTGGAGGGACTTTGCTACAAACAGAATCTCTAAACAAAGGATGATGACCCATCCCAGCTGTGGATGTACTCCAGAGACTTGATTTGAACCTGCAGTTTATTCTATCACTGCTACAAGCCTGAACCAAGAACTTTGCCATTTCTGTATGTAATTGATTCCATTTAACCAATTCTAGCTCTCATCTCTATCTTTTTCCTATTATGAATAACCCTTTAGATTCTAAAGGATTGGCAACAGCATGATTTGTGGGTAAGATCTGATTTGTATATTGACATGAGTGTGGGGCTTGGTCCTTTGGGATCAAGAGAACCTTTTTTTCTGGGATGCTGGTTTTCATAACCATTTGTCCCCATAACAAGTGGCACTGGTGATGATACTGAGAAACTAGAGTGCCTAAGGGAATTGCTTGTGTGACTTGTGGTTAGCCAGTGGGGTGAAACCAAAGTCCTCTCTGTCAGGCTGGTTTGGTTTGCCTTAGAGGTGGAAAACCCCCAGCCTTGGGCTGTAACTGCCCTGTTTTAAGCAATTTGTCCTGAATTGGCACTCTCAGTTGGGTCCCGCTAGAACCAGCATCGTTACACTCGCACAGGAATCTTTCCCAGCAGCCTTGCCCCAGGGGTTTCGCTGTGCTGTGGCCAGCAAGTTCCCTTAGCTTCTCGAAGAAGGGATCCTTCTGCAGCTCAGTCTGGAATTCAGCAGCTGGGAAAGGGATGGGGACCTGCTCCCTCTCAGTGGCTGGTTCCAAGGCCGCAGACCCACCAAGTCCTGTCCCTGGTGACTCCTTTCCCACCAGGGTAGGGACCTGCGCCCCCGGCAGGGCATGGCCCCCAGCGTCAGGGCAGAGTGCCCTTTGCTGGCTCCGGCAACAGGTGATGACTAGGGTGCTCTGAGGGCTGCCAGGTCACCCCCCATCAGCACCTCAGTTGGGAACTGATGTTGCATCTTCACATTCTTTAGGCCTCTCCTTGGCCCCTCATTTCAGATGTACCCTTGCCATGGGTACCTTAATTGGTGGTCCACACATGCCCATCAGGGTTAGGTAGGTGTTGGGCACCACTCGGTTTGGGCCCACCACCTCAGGTCGGGCCAGCGTCACTTCAGCGCCCATGTCCCACTACACAGTGACCTGCTTTCCATCCACCTCCAGGGAAATGAGGCACTTGCTCCTCATGGGCTGCCCCACACCCACCCTGTACACTGAGAACTTTGAATCCAGAGCATCGAGCCTCCCTGAGGAGCTGGCCTGGGAGACTCCTCTCTCTTGGGCCATTGCTAAACTGCCAGCCCCTCCCACCTGGGGAGCTCACCTCTCCTCCGGCTGGGTTCCCATCCAGTTAACCCTGTGAGGGCTCGGTTTGCTCATCCTGTCCCTGAGCTTTTGGTACCAGGCCCATCTGTGACCCCTCTGCTCAGAGTAATTATATCTCAGGTCCTGTTAGTCCCCTGAGGCTGGTCGGTCAGCTCTGGTATTGGCTGTGCCTCTCGGGAGGGATTTATCTGACAATTCCTTCAGGGAAGCCTCTGGGTGATTCACCTTCTGCACCGATGTGGGCCTGTCTCCCTGGGATTCCATTCAATATCCCGACCTGCTGTCTACAAACTCATCAGCTAGCAGCCCTGTGCGGCTCAGGTCCTTCGGCCTCTTGTCCACAAACCACATCCTCAGGTCAGCGGGACAGGGCGCTCCAGCCCCATTAGTTCAATCCCGTCCTCCTTGGTCTGGGTCTCGGCCCCATACACCCACTTGTGGGTGTATTTCCCCCATCCGCGTGACCAGTTCCAGATAGGTCATCCCCTGGGTCTTCTGCACACTCCAGAACCTTTTCCTGTGTGCCTCGGAGGTCAGTTCAAACTCGCACAGCAGGGCTTGTTTGAACAGTTCATAGTCCCCTGCTTCCACCTCATCCATCTGGCTGAACTGTGTGGCTTTGGGACCCAGTAAGGGAGTGAGATGCTGAAGCCTGTCTGGGAAGAGCAAGACAGGGATGTCGGAGGTGTCATACCTGGGCCACAAGGTGGGGGGCAGTGTCTAAAGCCAGTGCCGACCCAGGTGGAGGTGATGAGATATTGGCCCGCTCCTCAGACTAAAAAGCAGGTCCAGGCTTTCGTTGGGATGGCAGGATACTACCGGAGGTTTGTGCCCTACTTTAGCTCCATAGTCACCCCAATTACTGAACTGAAGGTGGTCTGAACCGAGCAGTGCCAGAGGGCTCTCGGTGCTCTGAAGGAGGCTCTCTGGTCAAGGGCCTGGTGCTGGTAAACCTGGATTTTGACAAGCCCTTTATGGTGTTCATGGATGCCTCAGAAAAAGGGCTGGGTGCAATGCTAATGTAGGTTGACAGAAATGGACTGACACATCCCATTGTGTACCTGAGCAGAAAGCTGCTGCCTGGGAAGCAGGATTCTGCACCCATAGAAAAGGAATGTATGGCCATGGTGTGGGCCCTTAAAAAGCTGCAGCCATCTATTTGGGCGGCGCTTCACTGTGTATACTGAGCATTCGCCCCTAATGTGGCTACAGCAGATGAAAGAGGCCAAAGTAAAGCTCCTGAGGTGGAGTCTCCAGCTTCAGGATTATAACATGAAGGTGGTCCATGTTCAGGTAAGCGCTGATGCATTTTCATGGAAAGTGGCCCCGCTCAGTTTGGTCTTGGAGGGGGGAGATGTGACAAAGAGGTGCTTTATTCATATTGTGTTGCATGTGAGTCTTCCTGCCGTATATTAATACTGTGTGTTGCTTAGTTTCCGAGAGTACTGCAATAATAATTAGTTGGTGGTAAATGGGGGTGTGCTTTTGCTGAGGCGCTCAGGACAGGTAATCGTCACTCTGTCACTCTGAGCTCAGAAGATGGCGGCCTGCAAGGATTTTAAAGATTAATATTTGCCACTCCAGGCTTGTATTACACTCAAAGATTACAGCTTCTCTCTGACTTGGGCTTGGTAAATGCTGCCAGAATCCAAATGCAACCTCCTCCCCTTTCGATGGCCGATAGGAAAATTTACCAACTCAGTGTTTGGCTATAACTGCCGCAAGGCCAGCGGGGGGCCCGGCCCGCCGGTGGCCGCAAGTTTGACCTTGGATTGGTAACGCTGCCACCACTCAAGTGCAGAACCCCTGTGAGAGCCCAGAAGTGGTGGCAGCGTTACCAATCCAAGGTCAAACTGCCAGAGTGGGGATTCAGCCTTGACATAGTTGCAGAGGAGTCGGATCATTTTGAGCCAGAAGCACAGAGCTCAGGATTTTAAGAGGACACATTTTTTCTTTTGGGAGCCTGCAAAGCCAGGGAGTCTTTTTTTTTCTTTTCCTTGTCCTTTCTCTTCCTCCTGATGGGGAGCAGGCATGCAGAGGGTTCAGCCTACAAAGCCAGGGAGTCCAACAAGCTTTTTTTTTTTTTTTTTTTTTTTAAGACTTTTTTCAGAAGAATTCGGTATTGTTCCTGGTTAGTAACTGACTGATGTAGTCCGCCAAACAGGGGCCTGAATTTCAGAGATTGAGGGAGGGGAGAACATTGATAATCCTAATTTGAATGGCCTATTCCTAGTCTCATAATTGACATGAAATTTTGTTTGTGGTGTACATCCAAGAATGAAGTTAGTCTGGGAGCACATACAGATAATGAGATGGGGTGGGAGGGATCACAAACCTGAGAAAAGTTCATTTGAGCACAGGCTTAATATTGAGGAGCAGTGCTTGTAAATGTATTGTGGGCAGGTTCTGGATACATACCCTCTTCTTCCCACCAAAATCAAATCAAGTTTGTATGTGAGTGCACACATACCAGATTGATGGGATCTGGGCATGCTAATTACAAACTACTGTAATTGGTGTTTGTTAAGGGGTGCCTGCAATCTGGGTTACTAGGGAGGAGGGCACCAATCTGGCCTCTTCCAACATGACCATCTCCTACATTACACATCCACAACAAGAAGTTTTCTGGAGGAAATGTAACCCGATGAAAGAGAGAAGAAGAAAAGGGGGCCATGTTCAGGTGTGGTGCGTGGTTTGTTAGAATGGAAAGTCTAATGATCATTCAGTAATTGTTGTTTTTAATATGGAAGTACTGCAAACTGGGACACTGGTTCATCAATGTATTTATATATGTTCCCAACTGGAAGCACTAACATCAGTGGACTGGGTCATAGACTTTGTTAGTCACATGCATATGTACTCTGTGGAACTGGGGCTTTAAGGCTGGACAATTACAAGTTTTTTTCTGTTCTCGTTCTTCATTTATTTACTATTTGGTTAAACAGGTATTTAATTCAAACCACTACTAGTATAGGTTGCCATTTTGTATAAAATAATACTTTATTTATAAATAAATACCTTTGTAAAATACATAAATAAGAGCAATAAATAAAAAATTGACTTCCATAAATATCCTGTCACACATAAATAGTAGCAACATCTTTTAAAATTCCACTGCATCTCATTTCACATGATGTATAAAATATCAATAGATTTCAGATCGTATTTCTAAAAATTTTGGTTTCCAAACTATTTTGTGAGTTTGTCTTAAATGAAAATTTTCTAATCTACTTGGATTCTCTTGCCAGCACTGAGGCTGAACTGCTTCTCTCTGTAGGAAATAATTGCTATCTCTCTTTTCATGTCCTAAGCTCTAGGTTATAGAAGATCAGGGGTTGGAAGGAACCTCAGGAGGTCATTCTAGTCCAACCCCCTACTCAAAGCTGGACCCAATCACTAGACAGATTTTTGCCCCAGATCCCTAAGGGCCCCCTCAAGGATGAGCTCACAATGCCAGTTTAACGGGCCAATGTTCAAACCAGTAAACTGTCCTTCCCCCCCCTCCGGGGCCTTTCTTCCTGGTCAGAGAATCCCATTTCCTATCATTGCAACCAAACATGTCTCCAGATGCCCAACTTGCTGATGAGTCTAGGTTGGAATCTCTGAATGAAAGTCCCACCTCAAGTGGCTTAGGAGAGTGTTTGTTTTTGTTTTTGTTGTTTGTTTGTTTGTTTTTTGCAAAAGCAGCAGGAAATGCTTTGGAAGATTTTCTGGATTGTCACCTGGGCACTTTCCTTCAGGGACACTCAGGGCTTGAGAACCTCTTGGGACCACCCAAAATCTCTCTCTTCATTCTAACATTATAGCATTTTTCTTTTGGAAGTTGTTCTTGTTCACATTTGTTCTGCTGTTATACTGTGGTTATACTGCATGTTAGGGTTCAGAGATGAGATTTGATCAGAGAAGAGTTGAAGCACATACATATACAGCAAACATATGTCAGCAATGTTAAAGGACCAATCCTTCCTTTTAAAATTCTTAATTGTTTTGTAACTTTTTTGATATCCTTCATTCATAACGGTTTTCAAGTACATAAAAGGTTACTGCAAGCAGGTAGGAGGGAGAAAAATTGTTCTCCTTAACCTCTGAGGATAGGACAAGAAGCAATGGACTTCCAGAAGTCCCTCTTACTGAGCCCGGGTTGCGGCAGCGGCAAAAGGGGCTCCCAGAGTGTGTGAGGAGCCGGAGAAGGAGGGAGGGAGGCGGAGTCCCCTGGAGCCGAGCCCAGGCTGCAGCAGCGGCGAAAAGGGCTCCCAGAGTCAGGGCTGCAGGAGGGAGAGCAAGTGGGGCAATTTTCCCCGGGCCCCACCGGGGCCCCCACAAGTATGTCGGAGGCTCCTCCTCCTGTTTCCATGTCCCCCCCATCACCCGGTGTCTCAGCTGGCAAGGGGGTGGGGCTGCAAGCTGCAGCCGAGCGGCAGGAACTCAGGCCCTGCTGGAACACCATGCCGCTGCAGCGCTGTCCGGGAGAGGGGGTAAGCAGAATGGTAAGGGGCCGGGGCCAGAGACGGGCACCCCCCTGACCCCAGCCCCTCTGAGCTGGGCACCCCTGACCCCATCCTCCCCATGGCCCTGACCCCCAGCTCCGAGCCCAGCCCCTCCGAGCCGGACACCCCCTGTCATAAACAGATAAGTAAGAGTTAATAGAACAGAAGTACTTCATCTCTCTTTTGCCTGTAAAGGGTTAACAAGATCAGTGAGCCAGGCTGTCACCTGACCAGAGGACCAATAAGGGGACAGGATACTTTCAAATCTTGAGGGAGGGAAGTTTTTGTGTGTGCTGTTAGTTTTTGGTTGTTGTTCACTCTGGGGGCTCAGAGGCACCAGATGTGCAACCAGGTTTCTCTCCAATCTCCCTGATACAGGTTCTTATAGATTCAAAATAGTAAGTACTAGGTGATAAGGCTAGTTAGGCTTATGCTTATTTTCTTTATTTGCAAATGTGTATTTGGCTGGAAGGAGTTCAAATTTGCATTTTGCTGAAAGGATTTTAATTTGTACTTGTATACCAAGGCTGGGAGGGTATTCCCAGTGTCCATAGCTGAAAGACCCTGTACCTATTCCATTTTAAATTTACAAAGATAATTTTTACTTTTTTTTCTTTCTTTAATTAAAAGCTTTTCTTGTTTAAGAACCTGATTGTTGTTTTTTATTCTGGTGAGACCCCAGGGGACTGGGTCTGGATCCACCAGGGAATTGGTGGGGAGAAAGGAGGGAAGGGGGAGAGAGAGGTTAATTTTCTCTCTGTGTTAGGATTACTTTCTCTCTCAGGGAGAGTCTGGGAGGGGAGAGAGAAGGA
>NW_026115061.1:3344784-3411655 GCF_025201925.1 Gopherus flavomarginatus | reverse complement strand
GTCCCTGGAGCTAGGGTTAGAGATCTCACGCTTAAGGCCTCTGGAGCTAGGATTAGGGGCCCACTCACAGGGCCCCTGAAAGAAGGGCTATGGGCCCCACGGGTTGGGCACCTGGAGCTATTGTTCGGGGCCCCAGGGATGGAGCCTCTGGAGCTAGGGTTAGGGGCCCATGGGTATGGAAACTGGAGCTAGAGTAAGGGGCACAGGGGTAGGGCCCCAGGAGCCAGGGTTAGGGGCCCCACGGGTAGGGACCCCGGTGGAGTAGGGACTATCTGTGTGGGAGATGGGAGAGCAGGGGGTGACGTAAGGTGAGGGACAGGACCTAAGCCTGTAACTCGAGCTAGGCAGCGGGGAGGGGTCAGCACCTTTGCCTGGGAAGCTGGACACAGGAAGGGGCAGGCTGGAGGGAGTTAGTTCAGTTTTGGTTTGGAGCTGGGTTGTTGGAATTCAGGGATTCCCAAACTGGGAGCTAAGCTTTCTGAACCCCCAGAAGGACTCGATCAAGAGGTCCTGGTTGTGCCCAAAAGCTCTGCTGTATCCTTCATTCCTGTTGGCCAAAAAAACCTTTTGTTTTACTGGCTGGCTGAGTCACTGTGTCCCCCAGGAAGAGGGGTGCAGGACCGGATTCCCCCACACTCCGTGACATAAATATCTGTGCCCCCCACTAACCCCCTAAGCCCCTGTGGGAACCCCCTGCAGCCTGGACGTAGGTATCTGTGCCCCCCACGAAACCCCCTAAGCCTCCCAGGGAACCCTTCAGCTGCATGTAGGTGGAACCCTTCTGCCAGACTGAATTGATAGCAGCAAGGACTGGGTTCAATACATAGGGGTCCCTTCCCTACTATGTAATGCAACCAGCTCGAGCCCCCACCCAGTGACATGGGAAACTTTTACATCCGCACCCCTAGGTGCCTCAAAGAGGCGATACTTCCCCTCTCGCAAGCACAGAGTCTGGTGTAGCAGAAAATGTTTAATACCCGTGAGATAAACAACATAGCATTAAATTGGGAAAACACCCTCAATTAGGCCGTGTCCTTTACCCTGGCTCTTGAGTCTAGCAATCCCCAAATCACCCCAAGACTCCAAAGTCCAATTCCTCAAATGTTTCAAGAGTCCAGCAACCCCAAAATCACCCACAGTTGCGCAACCCCAGAGTTCAAGATTCTATCTGCAGGGTTTTTCCTCCTGCCAGCCTGGGTAGAAAGGAGCACTTTAAGTGGTCCACTGCTGACTGCTCTGCCTCTCTATGGGATTCTGCTTCCGCCTTCCCCATGAACTGCTCAGCTCGATCCACCAACTACTCTGCTCTGCCAGCCGACCAGTGATCTGCTCCAGCTGTCCTAAAAAACTACTCAGCTCACCTCACTCCGTGGGCTATTCCAAACATCCCACAAACTGCTTCTCTCTGTCAGCTGTACTACTCTACAATATAATTTCAGATTCTCTTACTGGCTAACGAAACTCTTTAATGATTTCAGCTCAAGAAGCTAGAACTTCAATTGTTAAAAGAATCAAATCTCAGCTTTACCCTTCAACTGCTAAAAAAGAAAAAAAAGCAGTTCATGTTTTTGGTTCACCCAAGGAGCTCACTCCCTTGTCTAGCGAGTGCCACTCAAGTGATGGTGAGAATCCCTGTCTCAAAGCAGTTTCACAGTTCCTCATCCACACAATCAGGGTGACAACACTCCACATCTCATGCCCCAACAACAAATAAACCGGGGATACCACAGCTGCCAAAGCAGCCATCCCAGGCTGTCGTTGCCGTGTCAGGAGAGGTGGGTGTGCCTATGCAAATACGATCAGCCCCTGAAATTCTTTTCTACACTCTCCATAATTCACCACCAGATGTCAAGGTAGAGTTCATCCTGCTTCTGCTTACGTAGGTATCTGTGCTCCCCACAACCCCCTAATCCCACCGGGACCCATCTAGCCTGGATAAAGGTATCTGTGCTCCCCACGAACCTCTAAGCCCCCCAGGGAACCCGCAAGCCCAGAGGTAGGCATCTGTAAGCCCCACAAACACCCTAATACCCACAGGACCCCTCCAGCCTGTAGGTAGGTATCTGTGACCCCAATGAGCCACACAAAGACCCTCAGGACCCCTACAGCATGGATGTTTGTATCTGTGACCCCCACAAAGCGCCTAAGCTACCCAGAGACCCCTACAATCGGGATGTAGGTATCTGTTCCCCCCAAAATACTTAATCCTCCCCGAGACCCCTTCAGCCTAGACATAGGTATCTCAGACCCCACAACCCTCCTAAGACCCCCGAAACCCCTCCAGCCTAGACGCAGGTCTCTGTGCCCCTCACAAACCCCCTAGGCCACGATGGGACCCCTCCAGCCTCGACATAGTTATCTGAGCTCCCCACACCCCGCCTAAGGCCCCCAGGACCCCTCTTGCCTGGATGAAGGTATCTGTGCCCCCCACAAACCCCTAAGCCCCACCAACATCCCTATAGCCTGGAAGTAGGTATCTGTGCACCCTCACAAACCCACTGATCCTCCCAGCCACCCTAAAGCATGGACATAGGTATCTGTACCCCAAAATGCCCCAAAGCAACCCTGGAACCCCTAAAGCCTCGAAATAGGTTTCTGTGCCCCCCACAACTCTCAAATACCCCCACAACCCCTCCAGCCTGGAAGTAGATATTTGTGACCTCCAGGAATCCCCTAAGCCCTCACCAGGGCTTCTCCAGCCTGGACATAGGTATCTCTGCCTCCCACAAGCCCCCTAAGACCCATAGGTCCCCCACCAGCCTGGTTGTAGCTATGTGTATGCCACACAAACCCCCTAAGCTCCTCAGGGCCCCCTCCAACCAGGACATAGGTATCTGCACAACCACAACTCTTTAAGTCCCCCAGGGATCCCTCCAGACCATGCATAGCTTTCTGTGCCCCTCACCAGCTCCCTAAACCCCCAGGGACCACTACAGCTTGGACGTATGTGTCTGTGCTCACCACAACCCCCGAAGCCATCCAGGGACCTCTCCAGCCCGGATGTAGACATTTGTGTCCCCTATGAAGTTCCTAATCCCCACCGGAATCCCTTCAGCCTAGACGTAGCTATCTGTGCCCCTCACTACCCCTAAGCCCCAGCAGGGATCTCTACAGCCTCTACGTAGGTGTGATGCTCTGTGCATTACCCTGCGTGGCCACACGGCGTCACTGTTCCTCTATGAGAGAAATGCTCTGTGCATTACCCTGAGTGGCCACAGGGTGTCACTGTTGCTCCATGAGGGAAATGCTCTGGGCATTACTGTGATGGAGTAGGGACTGTCTGTGTGGGGGATGGGAGAGCAGGGGGTGACTTTAGGACCGGACACGTGCTCAGCCTGTAACGTGAGCTAGGCAGGGGGGAGGAGATCAGCACCTTTGCCAGGGAAGCTGGACACAGGAAGGGGCCGGCTGGAGGGAGTTAGTTCAGTTTCGGTTTTGGTCTGGGTGGTTGGAATTCAGGGAATCCGAAACTGGGAGTTAAGTTTCCTGAACCTCCAGAAGACTTCGATTGAGGGGTCCTGCTTGTGCCTCCAAACTCTGCTGTATCCTTCACTCCTGCTGTCCAATAAACCTTCTGTTTTACTGGCTGGCTGAGAGTCACCTTGTGTCCCAGGAAGAGAGGTGCAGGACCGGACTCCCCCACACTCCGTGACAGACCCTCAGACCTTCCGGGACACCTGTAGCCTGGACGTAGGTATCTGTGCCCCCCCACCAAACACGTAAGACCCCTGTAGACCCCTCCATCCTGAGCTTAGGTATCTGTGCCCCCTCACAAGCCCCCTAAGCCCCCCAGGGACCTATAAAGCCAGAACATTGTTATCTGTGCCCCATATAGACTCCATAAGCCCCCCAGGACACTCCAGTGTGCACGTAGGTATATATGCCCCTCAGAAACCCCCTAACCGCCCAGGAAACCCTACAGCCTGGATGTAGGTATTTGTACCCCCCACAACCCCCCTATCCCCCCGCCGGGACATCTACAATCTGGATGTAGATATCTGTGCCCCTCACAAAACCTCTAATCGCCCCTGGGACCGATACAGCCTGGACATACATATCTGTGCCCACTCGAACCCCGAAGACCCCCTGGTACCCCTACAGCCGGGACACAGGTATCCTGGGCCCCCAAAAATCCCCTAAGACTCCCAGGATGCCTCCAGCCTGGATGTAGGTATCTATGCCCCCCATGAACCCCCTAAACCCCACTGGGACCCCTAGATCCTGGAGATTGGTATCTGTTTCCCCCCAAAAACTCTCTAAGCCCCCAGGGACCCCTATGCCTGGACGTAGTTAATCTTTGCACCTCAAGGCCCCTAAAATCCCTCGGGACCCCTACAGCCTGGATTGTAGGTGTGACGGTGCTCCCTGTGGGAGCCAGCTGAGGTCACCTAATCAGGGTGCACTGCAAACAAAACAGGGCAGGACAAACCCAAATGCTGGTGGTGATTTCAATACTTAGATTTTCCAAGCCAGCACAAAGCAGCTTCTGTAGTACCTCACTGGTTACTTAGAAGTTTAAGCCACGCAGTTCCCTTAAAGTACCCAGCCTCAGGCCTCCGTCCAGACACACCTGTCAGATATGATGATGATTCCTGAAAATCTTACTTCATCATATAAAGAAAAGATTCTTCCAATCCCAAAGGATCAGCCACATACTCAGGATCTATTACAACTTAGATCTACCTAAAATACACATGCTATAGCCAATTCTTATTAAGTAAGCTAAAATGTATTAGAAAAGAAAAGAGAGAGAATGTTGGTTAAAAGATTAATAGACATATAGACTTGAATTCAATTCTTGAGGTTCAGATACATAGTAGTGGTGAGCTTGTAGTAGCCAAAAGTCCTTTTTGAAATAGTCCATACGTTATAGTCCAATTTCCATATTCAATGTGGCACCAGTCAGTGACTGGGGATCACAATCCTTGTGGTTTAAGGTTTCCCTGTCTTGAAACCCAAAGCAGATATGAGATGAAGAAGGATCGTGTCCCAGGCTTCTTATACATTTCCAGCAGCCTTTCCGCCTGAGAAAACAATAGGCTTAGCTCTCCTTCCAAACATCCTGGCAATTAGTACAGGGTAATTTATTCATTAAACAGTTCAAATAGAGGTTACCACAACCTTCAAAGAGACACATAGACAATAATACTATATCACTCAAGTACCATCATAAATGTTTAATATTCCTTTTTGCTCTTTGAATTAAAATTATAGCAACAGACAAGACTTGTTTGCTTACATCACAAGACCTGAGCAAAAATCTCCCCTTCTACTTCTAACAAGGCAGACTTGCATTTCAAAGCTCTGTTCATTTACATATCTTGCTAAGCAGTTCTTAAGGTTCACCCATGGGTCAGGTCAGTCGATGAGGTGAGTTAATTAACTCTTTCTGGCCCTGTCACCTTTCAATGAGATATTAGATTATAGCTTATAATGTCACAGTGGTGGTGAGTCGACTGCTGCAGCTCTCCCCGTAGACTCTGCCTGCATGTCTCACCAAGCTGGAGTACAGCAGTCAAGGGGAGAGCACTCGATGTGTTGCATCTACACTAGAAGCGATATATCGACCCCGCTGGATCGATCGCTGCCCACCGATGCGGCAGGTGGTATAGACATACCTCGAGTACCTGGTGATCAGAGCTGGACCCCGGAGGGGGACACATTGAAGGAACTCAGGGGTTAAGGTGCCTCTATTGTCAACTGTCAGGACTGCTGTGGCTCACAGGAGGGTGCTTGACTACCTGGCAGGCTTAGGTGCCGCAAACCTGGGAGGCAGGAGAAGTGAAGCGGTCACGGTGTGCTTGGGGTGCTCGTGCTCGGAGCAGAGGTGAACTGGGGCGAGGGGGGGGGTGCCGCAGGGCAGAGCGGGGGAGTTGCCACAAGAGGGGCGCCTCAGGATGGAGGGGGGAGCTGCCACGGGTGGGACGCCTTAGGGCGGGGGCGCGGGGGAGGAGGGCGCAAGGTGGAAGTTTCGCCTATGGCATGAAACATCCTTGCACGGGCCCTGCCCCATGCCCTGCCTGCAGCCAGCCCTGAACCCCCTGCCCTGCCCTGCCCGCAGCCATCCTCTGTCTCCATCCAGCCCTGCACCTTCTGCCCTGCCCGCACCACCCGCATCCTCCCTGCCCTGCCTGCAGCCAGCCCCACAGCCAGCCCCTGACACACCCCCTGCCCTGTCTCCAGCCAACTCCTGCTGCTCCCCTCTTTGGCCCTGCCCAAAGCCAGCCAGCCCCCACACACCCCCAGCCTGCACCAGCCCTGCACCCCCTGTCTGCAGCCAGCCCCGCACCCCCTACCCTGTCTCCAGCCTACCCCTGATGCACCCCCCAGCCTGAAGCCAGCCAGCCCCGCATCCCTTGCCCTGCCTGCAGCCAGACCCTACCTCCAGCCAACTCCATGTCCACTGATGCCCTGCAGTTCCCAGGGCAGTAACCATGCACATCTGCTTCAATGAAGGGGTAGGGAGCAGCTGGGACCCACACATGTGCACACTCTTGGGTGACCAGACAGCAAATGTGAAAAATCGGGACTGGGCTGGTTGTACTACAATCCTAGATAAGAAAAAGACCCCAAAATTTGGACTGTCCCTATAAAATCGGGACATCAGGACACCTTAGCAACACCCCCAGGACTCCTGAGTTCCATTGCTGGGTTTCCTATTGGTTCCACTGCTGGTTGTTTTCCTTTTCCTGGGGGGACTTTCGGCAAGTTGCCTCCACACTCTCGGGCTCTGTCCCCAGCAGTCAAATAGGGGATTTCAGTACTTTCCCGCCTATTGGAACAGTGCTGAGAGACTCTCCCAGCAAAAGCTGCTCTGACAGTGCTAAGCAGCATCTGACCATTCAAGGTCAGAGCTCGGTACCTGGGAGGAGTGTTTGGCTCTGGGGTTTCACTTCAGCCCAGTCTAGAGAGAGGGGCCCAACCATGGAGTTTGGCTCAAGAAGACCAAGTGTCCAATTTGTTAAGGGCGTTTTGAATTCCAACCCTGTGCTCCTAAGTGCTTTGGTGTCAGTTGCAAATTTAGAAGCATGCTCTCCACTGCATTTTCCAAATCATTCATGAAAATATTGAATAGTATCAGACCGCGGACTGATCCCTGCCGGACCCACTAGGTACACCCTCTCCGTTGGACAGCCAAACATGGAGAAGGGCTCCTGGAGTCTGGGCTTTCAACCAGCTCTGCACCAACATTACACTGATTACAGCTGTACAGCATTTCCCTCGTTTGCTTGTGAGAATGTCCTATGGGACTGTGTGAAAAGCCTTAGCAACCCCAAGCTAGATCCCATCTACTGTTTACCCACCTCCACCAGGCCCAAAACCCTGCCAAAGAAGGAAAGAGGATTGGTCTGAAATGATTTGTTCTTGACAAATCCATGCTCACTAGTCCTAAGAACCAAACTATTCTGTAGGTGCTGCTGACAAACTGAGTGCTTAAGAATGTATTGCAGGATCTCTCCAGCAATGGCAGTGAGGCTAGCTAGTCTGTAAGTCTCAGGGGTCTCTTTGTTTCCCTTTTAGAGAAAGGTCCTGTCTTGTTCATGGATGGGAAGATGTTTTTTTTCAGGGATCTCAGACGAGAACTGGGGCACAGCACCTGGTTTGTCAAGGCCACAAAAAAAGGAGGTAGGAACCTCTCTTCCGCATGCTGCCAAAGAACCCAGGGTACCTGAAAGACAGGACTCACATCCCTGAACGGGCTTTTAAAAAGGCACTGGTTAAAGATTGGCCCCGATCCATTTCTTGTTTCCATAGACTAGACATTTTAGCAAACTTTAGAATTCCTTGGTGCTAAACACTGTGAAACTCCCCTTTCTCCTTCACAGAGGGCTTTAACGCCCCTTATCTCACTCAGGCTCACAACTGCCCGGAGTTTGAGAACTGTCCCTGTTCCCATTGGACTGATGGGAGGAGCCTGAGGTGCAGAGAAGGGAAGTGACCTACCCAAACGCCTACACAGTAAGGTGGTGGCAGAGCCAGAAAGAGAAGCCACCAGTCCTGACTCCTGTTCTAACAGACAATAACCCCCCCAGAGGCAGGGATAGAGCTCAGGAATCGAGATGGTGGGGAAATTTCATTGAATCCATTTCTGTCAGAAAATCCCATTCAGGCTAATCCGGTTTGTTTCTCAAAATCATAACAAGTGGGATGAAAGTTCTTTGCAAAAATATTGTATTGCAAAACAAAAGCATCTCCTGTTTGTCAGAGTATGTTAAATTGTCTCCTCGCACACAAAGATGAGACACTTAGATCTCAAACATTAGATAAGATGCTTCAGTCTGAGTTAAGTCATTGCTGCTCTTAACAATTTCAAAATAAAAAAATGCAAATAAAATAGACTATTTCAGCTATTCTATTACGTGTTAATCTGCTCTGAGTAAACGTGATAGGACACCTCATATTATGCCCTACTCCTAGTGACACTCTCCAATGGATCCCCATCCTCCACCCACCGTCAGGTAGGTAAGAGCGGATCATTATTATTTCTACTTGAAAGAGGGAGAAACTAAGGCTGAGAAAGGAGAATTGACTTGTTTTAGGTCACACAGCCAGTCAGAGGCAGAGTTGGGAATAGGACCCAAGAGCCCTGATTTTCAAACCACCCATTGGATCTTGAATTTCAGACACTGAATGACCTGAATAAAGTGCTCTCAGATGAGCTCCAGACCAACAACAGTGACAGTAACTATTCAGCAAGTATTTGAGGAGAACTGCAATATTAGAGAGAATCAAGAACTGCTCAGAGACAACTAATGCAGAGAAGCGGCAAAATTCATCAAACATAGAACTGGTTTTGACTTATAAAGAGAAAAACAAGGACCTGAGTCTCCTCCCTGTCAATAACCCCCGGCTCAGCCAATCAGGGTAGAGACTGAGGATGGGAGGCTGAGGGATCTCACCAGAGAGCCGAAAGGATGGCCCAGGTAACCAGTGGGGATCACTTCCCGAGCAATAGTTCAGCCTCACATTTTTGGGTAGACCTCCCACAGTGAGAACTGCAGAGCACTGCCCTGCAAAAAACTAAAAAAAACACACACACACTCTCTCTCTCCCCCTCCCTTCCTGGTGTTGGGAGGGGAACAGGTAAAAGGACAAAGGAAGCAAGAGAGGAGAAAGGAGGGAGGGAGCGATGGAGGAAGAGGTGAAACAAAAAGGACAAACCCTAATGTCCCCAGTGATTCTAAGGGACAGAATCCCAGGTGCAGAATAAAATTCAGCCTCCTTAAGCTCGTGTTTTCCATGCCTCGAATTCACCTGTCACCAGATGGATCAGACCTGAACAGCTTTCAAACCTCAGGAGGCTTTTACCTTCTAAAAGGGACGGCTGTTTTTCTAGTAAAATCACTAAAATTGAAGGAGAAACCTGGAAAGAAGTTCCTCCTGGGGCTCACAGTACGTGAACCCGAATACTCTCTCAGTCTTCAAAGACAGGACCTGGGGAAGGAGACTTGCTGAAGCAAAGCCACAGGGGTCTCTGAGGTTTCCCTGGCCCCTCACCCCCTGTCCTGCCTTGCTGATGTCAGCATCTCTCTGTGAGGTCACCACCTCCCCACCACCTGGAACAATAAGTCTTAGGTCCTGCAAAAGGCCTTTGTGATGTCACTGCCACATACCTCCTTTGCTGTGCCAATGTCCTGCCCCTGGCCTGGACCTTTGGAGGTTTGAGCTACTCCCTGTGGAACACTCCACTCAAGGAGCGTTCATTCTAGTCAGCAAGCCGGCTAGACAGAAAAACATCAGACGCTGCTCCCAATGCTACACTCAGTTTTTTCAGAAATTAGTCGACTTTCTGGCCAGAAGAGACCATTAGATTATCTAATCTGACCCCCTGCATGTCACAGGCCTCCTGTATGACACAAGAGCTACTTTGGGGGCAAACACATTCAAGAAAGGCATCTAGTCTTCATTAAATGACATCAGGAGATGAAGAATCCACCCCTTTCCTTGGTAGCTTGTTCCTGTGGTGAATCATCCTCGCTGTTGACTATTTGTGCCTTAGTTGTAATAGGAATTTCTCTCTTTTCACCTTCCAATCATTGGGTTGTTATGCCTTTCTCTGCTAGATTCAAGAGCCCTTTAATAACCAATCTTTTCTCTCCATTAAGGCACTTCAACACTTCAGCGAAGTCACCTTTCAATCTTCTTTTCATAAGCTAAACAGGTTGAGCTCTTTCAATAGCTCACTAGAAGGTATTTTTTCTCCAGCCCTCAGAACATTTGGTAGCTCTTTGCTGCCCTAGCTCCAATTTCACAACATCTTTTTCAAATGAGGACACCAAAACTGAAAGCTATTCCAATATCAGTCTCACTGATGCCATGTCACCTCCTGTGACGTTATTGACATAATCTGTAACTGTGCAGATCACTGTTGCGACCACTGTTCTATATTTGCAGCCAATACTGTAGAAAGGTTGTCATGTAAGGGGTCTATGGAGAGGTTCTGATTGGCTGATTATAATGATGCTATCTCTAGATGTGTATCATTTTTGTAGTTGATGTTATGAATATTGGCTCTATGCTGCCCATATTTCAAACTTGTGCCATAATGGGGGACAAAACAGCTACCTTGTTAGAAGTGGCTTTGCCAATAGATGGAACCTGGGATTTAAACTCCCAATGATCGCATTGTGTTTGGGATCCATTTGAATTCCTCTCCCAGGTCTTTGACACTTTCATCTCCACTCATAGCCGACTCTGATAGAGGATTAAAGAAGTCAAAGCATCATCTCCAAGCACAGACAACGGAGAATGCTTCATCACATGACACTTTGAGAAGTGGATGGATAGCACGTGATGAAGATAAACTCTGCCAGGCTCAGACAAAAGATAACAGTTGTGCAGTGATGAGGAAGGAGGGAATCTCTGAGTCACCCGTCCACGGTCGTGTCTTCACAGTGCTCCCAAGCTGGAGAGTGAAGAACCCCCTCGGTCCCACCGTGAGACTGAGGAACAGGAGGCCTGTCACCCCCATTCCTGCCGTCCTGCATTCCTGGTGTCCAGCATCCCAGAGGGCCTCCGTGCCAGCAACAAAACCAAACCGTCGTCTGGACTCCCCAGTGCTCCTCCTCAACGGCTCTAAATCAGCGGGAGAGTGGAAGGTCCTGGGCTTCGCGCCGGCACCTGGGATCCACTGCACCTGAACAGTGGGGAAAGGTTTCTGTGTTGGGGCATTGTTTAGTGTTTTCTAGTTTCCAAGGGAGGGTTTATGGGCCTGAGCGTTAAGCTCCCAAACCCAGTCACTGTTTCATTGTATTCATTAAGTTTGCATTTTCCCCTGTTCCCCCAGCTTTCTGTACCTTTACCCTCACTACACTTACCTTTGTTTGTGCCAAACCACCTTGTCTCCTCTTTGTTTTATTTACACCTCAGAAGGAGGGAGGCAAAATCCACTGGTGATAGAGACAGGAGGGAGTCGAGTTTGTATCTCCTGAGAAAAGTGGCTTTTTCCTTTCCTATTTCTCCCCTACCATTTCTAACATTTTCCTTGGCTGGTGGCACAGGAGGGGGTGTAGGATTAGGGTGAAGGGGGTGCAGGAGAGGGGCAGGGGTTGGGGCGCAGGGGTTGGGGTGAAGGGGGTGCACGAGAGGGTCAGTGGCTGGTGGCACAGGAGGGGGTGCAGGGGTTAGGGGCGAAGGGAATTCAGCTTGAGGAAACATTAGCTTTTAAGATAAAAACTACGAAATACAGAACTAGAGACATTTTTTAGAAATCTGGGATTTAGACATTTTATTTAAAGCCGGGGGGTGTGTGTTGGAGTTTCTGGGAAGGTTTTTGTTTGCAAGAAGCAACATTGTTTGTGTCTGTTATTGTACCAAGTGGGGAGATGGTTGTCTATAAAGGAAGAGTCAAGACCAAACGCATCCAGTGAGGATGGGATTTGAACCCATGCATGCAGAGCACAATGGATTAGCAGTCCATCACCTTAACCCCTGGGCCACCTCATCTGAGCTGTAACAAAATGGACAGGAGGAGAAATCTAAGGCCGACAGAGATAGGGACACTAAGGAGTTTTTAAATACTAAGCGTAAGCAGGCTCTGAATGAGCTCCCCTCTCTCACCTAGTGAGGAGCTGGGGAAAGACTTCAGGAACAGACCGTGTTTGCATAGACACACCTACTCTGCCTAGCTATGCAGCATGATGGGGCCGCTCCCCCAAAATGACCAGTTTGGGATGGTCTTGGGTTACAAATCACTTTAGGATTGAGTGGAATAAAATGTTATTCTCCTTCCTGTATGAGTGAAGGGCAGCAGAACAGACCTAGTCCATCCTGATGGAGGGGTAGATGAGTGAGGAATAGCTTTTATTGGACTTAAGAGAAGGATTGAGGACATCACGCTAAAACAGTGGTCCCCAAATATTTCACATTGTGCCCTCTTAGCCATGGCTGTGGCCCCTCGGAAGCCACGGTAGAGAAGCAGGGCTGGGAGTGGGGCTGTTGCTTGCTGGGGAGAGGGGTGCGGACAGGGGCAAGGGGGTCATCGCTGGGCTGGGAGCCAGAGGCCCAGACTGAGGGTGGGGTTGGGGAAGAGCTGGGACAGAGTGGGGCTGAGTGGTGCTTCCTCCCTGCCCTCCTTGGGGGCTGAATCAGGCCCTGAGGTGCCCCCATGAATGTTCCTTTGTGTCTCCCTAGGAGTCATACCCCACATTATGGGGACCACTGAACCCTACTCGCTAAGCAGGGGCAAGTGATGCCAAAGCCCAGGGAAAGGGAGAACAAGTGTGGGGGCCCCAGCACCAGAACCATGCACCCCCTTCTGTCTGCGGCTCTGCCCCCTTCCACCCATAGCCCCATCCACTATCACCTTCTGTTCTACCCTCTTCCCCCACCAGCCCCACCCTGTCATTCCTTTACCCCTGCCCCGCTGCGGCCCTGAGACCAGAGAAGATCCGTACCCCTGCTGCAGCCCCTGGGCCGTAGCAGGGAATGGGAGCTCCTCCAGCCCTGGGGCTGACATAGGGGAGATTTTTGCAAGGTGGCCTAATTTGGCCAGGGTCCCAGTCATGGGCCCCACTGTCGCCTTTGTGATGCAAGGTTTGGGGAGGCTGAGCCCCCTTGTCATAAACAGATAGCTAAGGGTTAATGTTCTTTTACCTATAAAGGGGTAACCACCAGTAACCTAAAACACCTGACCAGAGGACCAGTCAGGAAACAAGACTTTTTCAGATCTGGGTGGAGGGAAGTTTGTGTGTGAGTTCTTTGTTCTTTGTCTTGTGTCTGTGGCGTCTCGGCTATGAGAGTGATTTTTCTATCTCCTGCCTTTCTAATCTTCTGTTTCCAAGTTGTAAGTACAAAGATAATAAGACAATAAGTTTATATTTTTTTTTTGTATTTACATGTGTGTAGTTGCTGGAATGTTTAAATTGTATTCTTTTTGGATAAGGCTGTTTATTCATTTTTTTCTTTTAAGCAAATAACCCTGTATTTGTCACCTTAATACAGAGAGACCATTTTTATGTCATTTTCTTTCTTTTTATATAAAGCTTTCTTTTTAAGACCTGTTGGATTTTTTTCTTTAGTGGGGACTCCAGGGAATTGAGTCTGCAGCTCACCAGGGAATTGGTGGGAGGAAGAAGTCAGGGGGAAAATCTCGTTGTGTTAGATTTACTAGCCTGACTTTGCATACCCTCTGGTTAAGGGGGAAGAGAGATTAGCTATCTTGGTACTACTATTTCCAGGACTGGAAACAGGGAGGGGGGAGTCCCTCTGTTTAGATTCACGAGCTTGCTTCTGTATATCTCTCCAGGAACCCAGGGAGGGAACACCTGGAGGGGAGGAGGGGGAAGGGAAATGGTTTATTCTCCTTTGTTGTGAGTACTCAAGGCATCTGAGTCTGGGGGTCCCCCGGGGAAAGGTTTTGGGGAGACCACAGTGAGCCAGGCACTGTATAAACCCCTGGCTGGTGGCAGCTTTCACCAGGTCCAAGCTGGTAACTAAGCTTGGAGGTTTTCATGCTAACACCCATATTTTGGACGCTAAGGTCCAAATCTGGGAAAAAATGTTATGACACCCCTCCCCCCTGAGCCTCCATTACGAGCCGCCCAGGCTACCACTGCTCAGTGTGTGGCCAGTCTCTGTGTTTTCTGCTGCTCGTTCTGGGGAGCCTGGCCGGTCTTAGGAGTGGTGCCCCCCGATAGCCGCCCAGGGCTCCAGGGGTCAAAGGGCACCGTGTGGCAGTGCAAAGGTGCTCACTGCTCTCCCCTGCCCCAATGCTCCTCCATGGGTCCATAGAGGTTTGAGGGGAGTAAGGAGCAACCCTATGTGCTCCATGCGTCCTGGTCACTTTTCCCACTTGGGCTGTGCTGTGAGGGGAGCATCAGAAGCTGCTGCTCTCCTGCCCTCCCGCTATGCAGCCCGGCTGAGGAAAGTGACCTGGATGCAGGGAGCTCAGATGATCTCACTTCTTGCCCCCACATCCCACAGCCCCTAGGGGTGCCCAGATGAGCAGCGTTCCAGGGAGGAGTGGGGGGCAGCAATGCCAGCTGCTCCATGCACACAGGTCAGTCTCCCCATGTGGGTGCAGGAGGGGGTGCAAGGGTTTCTGTGATGCCTATTCTATCAATATCGTCACTCAATACCAGGCACTCAAATTCACCAGTCTTAGTACTTAGACGTTTAGCGTTTGTATTTAAGCACTTCTAAAATGTGTCCCATTTTAGCTGTCTGCTATTACATGATGTAATTGAGGGAGACTCTTTCATTTCACTGTTTCTCATCAGAACCTACCTGTACATTATCATCTTCCATCCTCTCCACCTTACTAGGCTATAGAGAATCCCTGTGAATAGTTCCTCTCCTTACGGATGTCTCTGTCTGAACCCTGTGCTCCTCAGCGCCTGTCGGCTTTCCCCAGCTCTGAGACTGTGTCTACACCTGCGCACCTTACCACGGTGCAGCTGTGCCACTCTAACCATGCCATTGTAAGGTGCGCTGTGTGGCCGTCCTTATCGCTGAGAGAGAGCTTCCCCGGCAACAAAGCCAAACTACCTCCAATGAGGGGCAGGAGCTTTGTCACCGGGAGCACAGCTCCACCTATGATGCGCTGTTCACACTGCCGCTTTTCATGGCTCAAATATTGGCATTCGGGGAGTGTTTTTTCTCACCGCAGAGAGACAAAATTTTTAGCAACAAAAGCCGAAATTAAAAAAAGCTCCTCTGCAACCTATTTAATTTTACCTTTATACAACCTTTCTACTGCCTCCAGTTCTGGTATCTTCATTTGAAAAAGATGTTGTGAAATTGGAGCTAGGGCAGCAAAGAGCCACCAAATGTTCTGAGGGCTGGAGAAAAATGCCTTCCAGTGAGCTATTGAAAGAGCTCAACCTGTTTAGCTTATCAAAAGAAGATTGAAAGGTGATTTCATTGAAATGTTGAAGGGCCTTAATGGAGAGAAAAGATTGGGTATTTACGGGCTCTTGAGTGGAGCAGAGAAAGGCATAACAAGACCCAATGGCTGGAAAGTGAAAAGAGACAAATTCATATTACAACTGAGGCACAATAGTCAACAGCGAGGATGATTCACCACAGGAGCAAGCTACCAAGGAAAGTGGTGGATTCACCATCTCCTGATGTCATTTAATGAAGACTAGATGCCTTTCTGGAATGTGTTTGCCCCCAAAGTAGCTGTTATGTCATACAGGAGGCCTGTGATATGCACGTTAGATGCTCTAATGGTGTCTTCTGACCATGAAGTCGACTAATTTCTGAAAAACTGAGTGTAGCATTGGGAGCAGCGTCTGATGTTTTCCTGTCTAGCCGGCTTGCTGCCTAGAACGAACGCTCCTTGAGTGGGGTGATCCACAGGGAGTAGCTCAAACCTCCAAAGTGCCTGGCCAGGGGCAGGACATTAGCCCAGCAAGGGAGGGGTGTGGCAGTGACATCACAAAGGCCTTTTGCAGGACCTCAGACTATTGGTCAAAGGTGGTGGGGAGGTGGTGACCTCACAGAGAGATGCTGACATCAGCCAGGCAGGACAGGGGCGAGGGGCCAGGGAAACCTCAGAGACCTCTGTGGCTTTGCTTCAGCACGTTTCCTTCTCCAGGTCTCTCTTTGAGGACTGAGAGATTATTTGGGGTCATGGACGTGAGCGCCAGGAGGAACCTCTTTCGAGTTTCCTCCTTCCCTTGCAGTGATTTTACTAGAAAACAGCCGTCCCTGTTTAGAAGGTAAGAGCCTCCTGGAGGTTTGAAACCTGTTCAGTCTGATCTATCTGGTGACAAGTGAATTCTAGGCATGGAAAACACGAGCTTAAGGAGGCAGAATTTTATTGCGCACCTGGGATTTTGTCCCTTAGAATCGCTGGGGACATTAGGGTTTGTCCTTTTTGTTTCACCTCTTCCTCCATCCTTCCCTCCTCTTCTTCTCTTTCTCCTGTTCCCTTCCCAACAACAGGACGGAGGTGTGTGTGTGTGTGTTGCAGGGAAGTCCTCTGCAGCTCCCACTATGGAAGGTCCACCCAAAAATGTGGGACTGAAATAGTGCTCGGGCAGTGATCCCCACCGGTGACCTGGGCCATCCTTTGGGCTCTCTGGTGAGAACCCTCAGCCTCCCATCCTCAGTCTCTACCCTGATTGGTTGAGCAGGGGGTTATTGACAGGGAGGAGACTCAGGTCCTTGTTGTTCTCTTTTAAGATCAAGTAAATAAGTCAGAACCAGTTCTATCTTTGATTAATTTTGCTGCTTCTCTGCATTAATTGTCTCTGAGCAGTTGATGATTCCCTCTAACATTGCAGTTCTCCTCAAATACTTGTTGAATAATTACTGTCACTGTTGTTGGTCTGGAGCTCATCTGAGAGCACAGTATTCAGGTCATTCAATGTCTGAAATTCAAGATCCGATGGTTTGTTTGAAAATCAGGGCTCTTGGGTCCTATTCCCAACACTGCCTCTGACGGGCTGTGTGACCTAAGACAAGTCAATTCTCCTTTCTCAGCCTTAGCTTCTCCCTCTTTCAAGTAGGGATAATAATGATCCGCTCTTACCTACCTCATGGTGGGTGAAGGATGCGGATCCATTTGGGAGTGTCACTAGAAGTAGTGCATAATATGAAGTTTCCCATCATGTTTACTCAGAGCAGATTATGACATAATAGATTAGCTGAAATAGTCTATTTTATTTGTATTTTTTTATTTTGAAATTGTTAATAGTAGCAACGACTTAGCTCAGATTGAAGCATCTTATCTAATGGTTGAGATGTAAGTGTCTCCTCTTTGTGTGCGAGGAGACAATTTAACACACTCTGACAAAGAGGAGATGCTTTTGTTTTGCAACAAAATATTTTTGCAAAGATCTTTCATCCCACTTGTTATGATTTTGAGAAACAAACTGGTTTAGTCTAAATGGGATTTTTGGACAGAAACGGTTTGAATGAAATTTTCCCACCATCTCGATTCCTGGGCTCTGGGGTGTTTTCATCTGTTAGAACAGGAGTCAGAACTGGTTGCTTCTCTTTCTGGCTCTGCCATCGCCTTGTTGTGTAGGCCTTGGGTAGGTCACTTCCCTTCTCCCATCTGTCCAATCGGAACAGGAACAGTTCTCGAACTATGGGCAGTTTAGAGCCCAAGTGAGATAAGGGGTATTAAAGCCCTCTGTGAAGGAGAAAGGGGAGTTTCACAGTGTTTAGCACCAAGGAATTCTAAAGTTTGCTAAAATGTCTAGTCTGTGGAAACAAGAAATGGTCGGGGCCAAACTTATTAACCACTGCCTTTTTAAAGCCCATTCAAAGATGTGAGTCCCTATCTTTTAGGTACCTGTGGTTCTTTGCCAGCAGCAGAGAAGAGGTTCCTGCCTCCGTTTTTGTGGCCTTAACAAACCAGGTGTTGTGCCCCAGTTCTTGTCTGAGACCCCTGAAAAAGAACATCTTCCCATCCATGAACAAGACAGGACCTATCTTTCAAAGGGGAACAAAAAGACCTCTGGGACTTACAGACTAGCTAGCCTGACTGCCATAGCTGGAGAGATTCTGCAATACATTCTTAAACACTCAGTTTGTCAGCAGCACCTACGGGATGATTTGGTTCTTATGACTAGTGAGCGTGGAATTGTCAAGAACAAATCATTCCAAACCAATCCTCTTTCCTATTTTGGCAGGGTTCTGGGCCTGGTAGAGGTGAGTAAACAATAGATGGGATCTAGCTTGGTGTTACTAAGGCTTTTGACACAGTCCCATAGGACATTCTCAGAAGCAAACGAGGGAAATGCAGACCAGCTGCAATCAGTGTAATGTTGGTGCAGAGCTTTTTGAAAGCCAAGACTGCAGGAGCCCTTCTCCATGTTTAGCTGCCCAACGGGGACGGTGAACCTAGTGGGTCTG
Organism: Gopherus flavomarginatus; assembly: GCF_025201925.1. NCBI lineage: Eukaryota > Metazoa > Chordata > Testudines > Testudinidae > Gopherus > Gopherus flavomarginatus. The sequence continues at coordinate 3,393,343 of NW_026115061.1, read as the reverse complement.
GCAGGGATCAGTCCGGTGTCAGGTACTATTCTATATTTTCATGAATGATTTGGAAAATGGAGTTGGGAGCATGCTCCTAAAGTTTACAACTGACACCAAGCACTTTGGAGCACAGGATTGAAATTCAAAACACCCTTAACAAATTGGAGACTTGGTCTTCTTGAGCCAAACTCCATGGTTAGGGCTCTCTCTCTACACTGGGCTGAAGTGAAACCCCAGAGCCAAGCACTCCTCCTGGGCACTGAGCTCCGACCTTGATTGGTCAGATGCTGCTTAGCACTGTCAGAGCAGCTTTTGCTGGGAGATTCTCCCAGCATTTTCCAATAGCGGGAAGGTATGAAATCCCCATTTGACTGCTGGGGACAGAGCCCGAGAGTGGAGAGCAACTTGTCCAAAGTCCCCAGGAAAAGGAAAACAACCAGCAGAGGAACCAATAGGAAACCCAGCAATGGAACTCAGGAGTCCTGGGGGTGTGCTGTGGTGACCAGATGTCCCAATTTTAAAGGGACAGTCCGAATTTTGGGGTCTTATCTAGGATCCTATTACCCCCCATGCCGTCCCAATTTTTCACACTTGCTGTCTGGTCACCCTAGGGTGTGCACATGTGTGGGTCCCAGTTGCTCCCTGCCCCCCTAATTGAAGCAGATGTGCAGGGTTACTGCCCTGGGAAGTGCAGGGCACCAGTGGATGTGGGGTTGTGGAGGTAGGGTCTGGCTTCAGGCAGGGCAAGGGCTGCGTGGCTGGCTGGCTTCAGGCAGGGGGGTGCATCAGGGGTTGGCTGGAGACAGGGCAGGGAGGATACGGCTGGTGCAGGCAAAGCAGAAGGTGCAGGGCTGGCTGGAGACAGAGGCTGACTGCCGGCAGGGCAGGGCAGGGGGTGCAGGGCTGGCTGCAGGAAGGGCATGGGGCAGGGCCGGTGCAAGGAAGTTTCATGCCCTAGGCGAAACTTCCACCTTGCACCCTCCCCCCCCGCACCCCTGCCATGAGGCGCCCCACCCGTGGCAGCTCCCTCCTCCACCCTGAGTCTCCCCTCTTGTGGCAACTCTCCTGCTCTGCCCTGCGGCACACCCCTCTCCCGAGCTCACCCCTGCTCCGAGCACGAGCACCCCGAGCACGCCGTGGCCACTTCACTTCTCCCACTTCCAAGGCTTGCGGCGCCTAAGCCTGCCAGGCAGTCAAGCACCCTCCTCTGAGCCACAGCAGCCCTGACAGTTGACAATAGAAGCACCTTAACCCCTGAGTTCCTTCAATGTGTCCCCCTCGGGGATCCAGCTCCGATCACCAGATACTCGGGGTATGTCTATACCACCTGCCAAATCGGTGGGCAGCGATCGATCCAGCGGGGGTCGATATATCGCGTCTAGTGTAGATGCAATACATTGAGTGCTCTCCCTTCGCCTGCTGTACTCCAGCTTGGTGAGAGGGGCAGGCAGAGTCTACGGGGAGCTTCAGCAGTCAACTCACAGACACTGTGACATTATAAGTATAATCTAATATCTCATTGAAAGGTGACAGGGCCAGAAAGAGTTAATTAACTCACCTCACCGACTGACCTGACCCGTGGGTGAACCTTAAAAACTGGTTAACAAGATATGTAAATGAACAGAGCTTTGAAATGCAAGTCTGCAGTGTTAGAGGTAGAAGGGGAGGTGTTTGCTCAGGTCTTGTGATGTAGGCAAACAAGTCTTGTCTATTGCTATAGTTTTAATTCAAAGAGCAAAAAAAGAATATTAACATTTATGATGATAATTGAGTGAAATAGTATTATTGTCTGTGTCTCTTTGAAGGTTGTGGTAATCTGTATCTGAACTGTTTAATGAATAAATTACTCTGTACTAATTGCCAGGATGCTCGGAAGGAGAGTTAAGCCTATTGTTTTCTCAGGCCGAAAGGCTGCTGGAAATGTTTAAGAACCTGGGACACGATCCTTCTTCATCTCAGATCTGCTTTGGGTTTCAAGAGGGGGAAACTTTAAGCCACAAGGATTGAGATCCCCAGTCATTGGCTGGAGCCACCCTTAATATGGACATTGGATTATAACCTATGGACTATTTCTAAAAGGACTTTTGGCAACTACAAGCTCATCTCTACTTTGTATCTGAACCTCAAAAATTGAATTCAAGTCTATATGTCTATTAATCTTTTAACCAACACTCACTCTCTCTCTTTTCTTTTCTAATAAATTTTAGCTTAGTTAATAAGAATTGGCTATAGCATGTATTTTAGGTAAAACCTAAGTTATAATTGAACCTGGTTATGTGGCTGATCCTTTGCGATCAGAAGAATCTTTTCTTTAACATGATGAAGTAAGATTTTCAGGAATCATCATCATATCTAACAGGTGTGTCTGGACGGAGGCCTGAGGCTGGGTACTTTAAGGGAAGTGCGTGGTTTAAACTTCTAAGTAACCAGTGAGGTACTACAGAAGCTGTTTTGTGCTGGCTTGGTAAATCTAAGTATTGAAATAACCAGCAGCGTTTGGGATTTGTCTGCCCTGTTTTGTTTGCAATTCACTCTGATTGAGTGAGCTGAGCTGGCTCCCACGGGCAGCACCGTCACACCTACAGCCAGGCTGCAGAGGTCCGGGGGATCTTAGGGGCCTTGGGGTGCACAGATACCTATGTCCAGGCCATAGCGGTCCCTGGGGGGCTTAGAGAGTTTGGGGGGGACACAGATACCAATCTCCATGCTCTAGGGGTCCCATGGGGGCTTAGAGGGTTCGTGGGGGGCACATATTCCTACATCCAGGCTGTAGGGTTACCAGGGGGGCTTAGGGGGTTAGTGGGGGGCAAAGATACCTACGTCCAGGCTGGAGGCATCCTGGGAGTCTTAGGGGATTTGTGGGGGCCAAAGACACCTATGATGTCCAGGCTGTAGGGGTACCAGTGGGTTTTAGGGGTTCGAGTGGGCAGAGATACGTATGTCCAGGCTGTATCGTTCCCAGGGGGGGTTAGAGGTTTCGTGAGGGGCACAGATATCTACGTCCAGATTGTAGATGTCCCGGGAGGGGGGGGTTAGGGGGGTTGTGGGAGTGCAAATACCTATGTCCAGGCTGTAGGGGTTCCTGGGGGCTTAGAGGGTTTCTGAGGGGCACATATACCTACGTGCACACTGGAGTGTCGCAAGGGGCTTATGGAGTCTATATGGGGTACAGATACCAACGTTCTGGCTGTATAGGTCCCTCGGGGGCTTAGGGGGGTTTGTGGGGGGGCACAGATACCTAAGTTCAGGCTGGAGGGATCTCTGAGTGTCTTAGGTGTTTGGTGGGAGGCACAGATACCTACGTCCAGGCTGCAGGGGTCTCGGAGGGGCTTAGGGTCTCTCACGGAGTGTGGGGGAGTCCGGTCCTGCAACCCTCTACCTGGGACTCACAGTGAGTCTCAGCCAGCCAGTAAAACAGAAGGTTTATTGGACAACAGGAGCGAAGGATACAGCAGAGCTTGGAGGCACAAGCAGGACCCCACAATCAAGTCCTTCTAGGGGTTCAGGAAACTTAGTTCCCAGTTTGGGAATCCCTGAATTCCAACCACCCAGACCAAAACCGAAACTGAACTAACCCAACTCCCTCCAGCTGGCCATTTCCTGTATCCAGCTTCCTGGGCAAAGGTGCTGACCCCTCCCCCCGCCTAGCTCAGGTTACAGGCTGAGCACGTGTCCGGTCCTAAAGTTACCCCCTGCTCTCCCATCCCCCACACAGACAGTCCCTACTCCATCACAGTAAGGCACAGAGCATTTCCCGCATGGAGCAACAGTGACACCGTGTGGCCACACTGGGTAATGCACAGTGCATTTCCCGCATGGAGCAACAGTGACACCATGTGGCCACGCATGGTAACGCACAGAACATTTCCCATATGGAGCAACTGTGACACCGTGTGGCCAGGCAGGGTAATGCACAGAGCATTTCCAGCATAGAGCAACATTGACACCTTGTGACCACATCAGGTAATGGACAGAGCTTTTCCTGCATGGAGCAACAGTGACACCATGTGGCCATGGCAGGGAAATGCACAGAGCATTTCCTGGATGGAGCAACAGTGATTCCATGTGGCCACGCAGGGTAATGCACAGAGCATTTCTCTCATAGAGGAACAGTGACAACATGTGGCCATGCAAGGTAATGCACAGAGCATCACGCCTATGTAGAGGCTCTAGAGATCCCTGGGGGGCTTAGGAGTCGTGGGGGGCACAGATAGCTACGTCCAGGCTGGAGACATTCTGTTGGGCATTAGGGGCTTCATGAGGGGCACAAATATCTACGTCAGGGCTGGAGAGGTCCCTGGATGGCTTAGGGGGTTGTGGTGAGCATAGATACATACGTCCAGGCTGTCGTGGTCCCTGGGGGTTTAAGAAGTTGGTAAGGGTCACAGAAACCTACGTATGGTCTGGAGGGGTCCCTGGGGGACTTAAGGGTTTGTGGTTGCGCAGATACCTACGTACAGGTTGGAGGGGGCCCTGGGGAGCTTAGGGGGGTTTGTGTGGCGTACACATAGCTATAACCAGGCTGGTGGGGGTCCTATGGGTCTTAGAAGGCTGGTGGGGGGCAGAGATACCTATATAGGGACTGGAAAAATCCTGAGGAGGGCTTTGGGGGTTCCTGGAAGTCACAAATATCTACGTCCAGGCTGGAGGAGTTCTGGGGGTATTAGGGAGTTGTGCGGGGGCACAGATACCTATATCGAGGCTGTAGAGGTCCTGGGGTTGCTTTGGGGAATTTTGGGGTACAGATACCTACTTCCATGCTGTAGGGGTCGCTGGGAGGATCAGTGGGTTCGTGAGGGTGCACAGATATCTACGTCCGGTCTATAGGGATCCTGGGGGGGGCTTAGGGGTTTGTAAGGGGCACAGATACATTCATCCAGGCAAGAGGGGTCCTAGGGACCTTAGGGGGTTCATGCTGGGCACAGATACCTGCGTCTAGGCTGGAGGGGTTTTGGGGGTCTTAGGAAGGTTGTGTGGGCACAGATACCTATGTCGATGCTGGAGGGGTCCTGTCATGTCATAGCGGATTCGTGGGGTCAGAGATACCTACATATAGGCTGGAGGGGTTCCGGGGGGATTAGGTGTGTTTGGGGGGGGGAACAGATACCTACATCCTGATGGTAGGTGGTCCTGGGTAGCTTAGGCCGTTTTTGTCAGTCACAGATACAAACATCCATGCTGTAGGGGTCCCAAAGGACTTTGTGGGGCTCTAGGGGTCACAGATACCTACCTACAGTCTAGAAGGTTCCTGTGGGTATTAAGGGGTGTGTGGGGCATACAGATGCCTACATCTGGGCTTGTGGGTTCCCTGGAGGGCTTAGAGGTTTGTGGAGAGCACAGATACCATTATCCAGGCTAGATGGGTTCTGGTGGGATTAGGGGTTTGTGGGGGGCACAGATACCTATGTAAGCAGAAGCAGGATGAACTCTACCCTCACATCTGGTGGTGAATTATGGGAAGTGTGGAAAAGGATTTCAGGGTCTGATCATGTTTGCATAGACACACCCACCGTGCGTGACACGGCCACGGCAGCCTGGGATGGTTACTTTGGCAGCTATGGTATCCCCAGTTTATTTGTTGTTGGGGTGTGAGATGTGGAGTGTTGTCACCCTGATTGTATGGATGAGGAACTGTGAAACAGCTTTGAGACAGGGATTCTCACCATCAGTTGAGTGGCACTCACTAGACAAGGGAGTGGGCTCCTTGGATGGGCCAGAAACACCAATTACATCTTCTTCTCTTTTAACAGTTGAATAGTAGAGCTGGTTGTTGATTTTATTAATAACTGAAGACCCAGGTTCCTGAGCTGAAGTCATTGAAGTGCTGTGTTAAGTAGTGGGGGAGTTTGAAACTATATTGTAGACCAGCTGATGGACAAGATGAGGTTGTGGAACACTTGGAATGATTCACGGAGTGAAGTAAGCTAAGCAGTTTTTGGAAACAGCTGGAGCAGATCACAAGTTGGCTGGTGGAGCAGAGCAGCTGGTGGACTGAGCTGAGCAGTTTGTTGGAAAGGTAGAAGCAGAATCCCACTGAGAGGCAGGGCAGACAGCAGTGGACCACGTAAGGTGCCCCTTTCTACCCAGGCTGGCAGGGGGGAAAACCCGGCAGATAGACTCTTGAACTCTGGGGCTGCGGGAATGTGGGTGATTATGGGGTCGCTGGAGTCTTGAAATATTTGAGGTATTGTACTTTGGAGTCTTGGGGTGATTTGGGGATTGCTGGATTCTAGAGCCCAGGGAAAAGGACACGGCCAAGTTGAGGTGTTTTCCAAATTAAATGCTATGTTGTTTATCTCACGTTATTAAACATTTTCTGCTATACCCAGATTCTATGATTGCGAGAGGGGAAGTATTGCCTCTTTGAGGAACCTAGGGGTGTGTATGTAAAATTTTCCCATGTCACTGTTTGAGGGCTCTATCTGGTTTGCATTACGTAATAGGGAAGGGACCCCTATGTATTGAAAACAGTCCTTGCTGCTATCAATTCAGCCTAGCAGACGGGTTCCACCTATGTCCAGGCTGAAGGGGTCCCTGGGGATTTGAGGAGGTTCCTGGGGGGCACAGAGATCTAGGTCCAGGCTGTAGGGGTCCCTGGGAGGCTCAGGGGTTTGGTGGGGGGCACAGATACCTACGTCCCTGCTGCAGGGGTCTCAGAGGGGCTTAGGGGGTGTCATGGAGTGTGGTGGAATCTGGCCCTGCACCCCTCTTCCAGGGACACACAGTGACTCAGCCAGCCAGTAAAACAGAGGGTTGTTTTGGCAAACAGGAACGAAGGATACAGCAGGGCTTTGGGACACAACCAGGACCCGTCAGTCGAATCCTTCTGGGGGTTCAGGAAGCTTAGTTCCCAGTTTGGGATTCTCTGAATTCCAACTACCCAGCTCCAAACCAAAACTGAACTAACTCCCTCCAGCCGACCCCTTCCTGTGTCCAGCTTCCCGGGCAAAGGTGCTCAATCTCTCAGCCCTGCCTAGCTCGAGTTACAGGCTTAGGTCCTGTCCCTCACCTGAAGTCACCCCCTGCTCTCCCATCCCCCACACAGACAGTCCCCACTCCATCACAGTAATGCCCAGAGCATTTCCCGCATGGAACAACAATGACACCATGTGGCCACGCAGGGTAATGCCCAGAGCATTTCCTGCATGGAGCAACAGTGACACTGTGTGGCCACTCAGGGTAATGCACAGAGCATCACACCTACGTAGAGGCTGTAGAGATCCCTGGGGGCTTAGGGGTCATGGGAGGTACAGATAGCTACGTCCAGGCTGGAGGCATTCTGGGGGGCTTAAGGGGGTTCGTAGGGTCACAGATACCTACGTCCAGGATGGTCGGGACTCTGGGGGAGTTAGGGGTGTTGTGGGGGGCATAGGTACTTGCGTCCAGGATGTAGAGATCCTGGTGGGGATTAAGGGCTTCCTGGAGGACACCAATATCTACGTCCGGGCTGGAGAGGTCCCTGGACGGCTTAGAGGTTGTGGTGAGCACAGTGATCCCTGGGGGTTTAGAAACTTGGTGAGGGGCACAGATACCTATGTTTGTCCTGGAGGGGTCCCGGGGGGGGCTTAGTGGTATTATAGGGGACACAGATACCTACGTCCAGGCTATAGGCATTCTGGGGGGGCTTAGGGCTTTGGGGGGGCACAGATACCTACATCCAGGCTGGAGGGGTCCCAGGGGGCTTAGGGGGGTTGTGGGGGGCACAGCTATGTACGTCCAGGCTGGAGAGGTTCCAGGGAGTATAAGGAATTTTTGTGGACAGCAGAGATACCTATCTCCAGGATCTAGGGGTCCCTGGGGGGCTTAGGGTTTTTTTGGGAGGCACAGATAACTATGTCCAGGTTGGAGTGGTTCCTGGGGGGTTTAGAGGGTTCCTGGGGGGCACAGATACCTAGGTCCATGCTGTCGGGGTCCCTGCGTGGATTAGGGGTTTTCTGAGGGGTACAGATACATACGTCTAGGCTGTAGGGGTCCCTGGGAGGCTTAGGGGGTTTGTGGGGTCAGCGATACCTAAGTCCAGGCAATAGGGCTTCCAGGGGGAATTAGTGTGTTGGGGGGGCACAGATACCTAGATCCAGGCTGGAGGGTTCCCGATGGGGGAGGGCTTAGGCAGTTTGTGTTCGGCAAAGATACCTACCTCCAGGCTGGAGGGGTGTCTCGGCACTTAGGGATTGTGGGTGGGGCACAGATACCTCTGTCCAGGCTGGAGGGTCCCTGGGGAGCTTAGCGGGTTCGTAGGGGGCACAGATACCTAAATCCAGGCTGGAGGGATCCAGGGGGGGCTTACGGGTTTCAGGGGGCACAGATACTTATCTCTAGGCTGTAGTGGTCCCTGGTGGGCTTAGGGGGTTTTAGGGGGCCCCAGATACCTAAGTCCATGCTGTAGGCGTCCCTACAGGTGCTTATGGGTTCATGGGGTGCACAGATACTTATGTCCAGGCTGGAGGGGGCAGGGGGGGTTGGGGTTTCATGGGGGGCACAGATACGAACCTCGAGGCTGTAGGAGTCCCAGGGGGGCTGTGGGGGTACAGATACCTTCATCTAGGCTGGAGGGGTCCTGGGGGGTATAGAGGGTTTGTGGGGGGCACAGATACCTAGGTACAGGCTGTCGGTGTCCCGAGGAGATGAGGCGGTTCACTGGGGGATCAGAAACATCCAGGCTGGATGTGTCCCGAGGAGCTTACGGTTTTTGTGCGGTGCTCAGACACCTGTGTCCAGGCTGTAGGGATCCCTGGGGGCTTAGGGGGTTCGTGGGGGTCAGAGGTAGTTACGTCCAGGCTGAAGGGGTAATGGGAGTGCTTAAGGGATCGGGGCTGACACAGATACCTACGTCCAGGGTCTAGGGGTCCCGAGGGGATTGGGGGTTGAGGGGGGAACAGATACCTACGTCATAGCTGGAGGTGTCTTGGGTGGTTTAGGAGGTTCGTTGGAGTCACAGATACCTAAGTCCAGGCTGCAGGGGTTCCTGGGGCACTCAGGGATTTCTGGGGGTCACAGATACCTACGTGCAGACTAGAGGGGTCCCAGAGGTCTTAGGAGAATTATGGGGGTCACAGATATCTACATGCAGACTGGAGGGGTCCTGGAGCGCTTAGGAGATTTATGGGGGGCACAGATACCAACATACTGGCTGTAAAGGTCCCTGGGGGGCTTTGTGGGTTCGGGGGGTACAGATACCAATGTCCTGGTTGTAGATCTTCCTGGGGTACATAGAGGGGCTGTGGTCGCTCATAACTCTACATCCAGGCTGTCGGGGTCCCGGGGGCCCCTGGCCAAATTGGGTCCCCCTGGAAAAGTCTCCCTCACGGTGGCCCCAGGGCTGGAGGAGCTCCCACTCCCTGATATGGAGCAGAGGGTGCAGCAGGGGCACAGAGCTTCTCTGGTGTCAGGGCCACAGCGGGGCAGGGGTAAAGGAGTGAGACCAGAGAAGCTCTGTGCCCCTGCTGCAGCCCCCAGGTAATAGAAGGGAGTGGGAGCTCTTCCAGCCCTGAGGCCACCGTGGAGGAACATCTACAGCCAGGACATTGGTATCTGTCATACACTAGAAGCAAGAGGAAGACTAAGGACAGGGTAGGCCCACTGCTCAGTGAGGAGGGGGAAACAGTAACGGGAGACTTGGAAATGGCAGAGATGCTTAATGACTTCTTTGTTTCAGTCTTCACTGAGAAGTCTGAAGGAATGTCTAGTATAGTGAATGCTTACGGGAAGAGGGTAGGTTTAGAAGAGAAAATAAGGAAAGAGCAAGAAAAAATCACTTAGAAAAGTTAGATGCCTGCAAGTCACCAGGGCCTGATGAAATGCATCCTAGAATACTCAAGGAGTTAATAGAAGAGGTATCTGAGCCTCTAGCTATTATCTTTGGGAAATCATGGGAGACGGGGGAGATTCCAGAAGACTGGAAGGGGGCAAATATAGTGCCCATCTATAAAAAGGGAAATAAAAACAACCCAGGAAACTACAGACCAGTTAGTTTAACTTCTGTGCCAGGGAAGATAATGGAGCAGGTAATCAAAGAAATCATCTCCAAACACTTGGAAGGTGGTAAGGTGATAGGGAATAGCCAGCATGGATTTGTAAAGAACAAATCGTGTCAAACTAATCTGATAGCGTTCTTTGATAGGATAACGAGCCTTGTGGATAAGGGAGAAGCGGTGGATGTGATATACCTAGACTTTAGTAAGGCATTTGATACGGTCTCGCATGATATTCTTATAGATAAACTAGGAAAGTACAATTTAGATGGGGCTACTATAAGGTGGGTGCATAACTGGCTGGATAACCGTACTCAGAGAGTAGTTGTTAATGGCTCCCAATCCTGCTGGAAAGGTATAACAAGTGGGGTTCCGCAGGGGTCTGTTTTGGGACCGGTTCTGTTCAATATCTTCATCAACGATTTAGATGTTGGCATAGAAAGTACGCTTATTAAGTTTGCAGATGATACCAAACTGGGAGGGATTGCAACTGCTTTGGAGGACAGAGTCAAAATTCAAAATGATCTGGACAAATTGGAGAAATGGTCTGAGGTAAACAGGATGAAGTTCAATAAAGATAAATGCAAAGTGCTCCACTTAGGAAGGAACAATCAGTTTCACACATACAGAAGGGGAAGAGACTGTCTAGGAAGGAGTATGGCAGAAAGAGATCTAGGGGTCGTAGTGGACCATAAGCTTAATATGAGTCAACAGTGTGATACTGTTGCAAAAAAAGCAAACGTGATTCTGGGATGCATTAACAGCTGTGTTGTAAACAAGACACGAGAAGTCGTTCTTCCGCTTTACTCTGCGCTGCTTAGGCCTCAACTGGAGTATTGTGTCCAGTTCTGGACACCACATTTCAAGAAAGATGTGGAGAAATTGGAGAGGGTCCAGAGAAGAGCAATAAGAATGATTAAAGGTCTTGAGAACATGACCTATGAAGGAAGGCTGAAGGAATTGGGTTTGTTTAGTTTGGAAAAGAGAAGACTGAGAGGGGACATGATAGCAGTTTTCAGGTATCTAAAAAGGTGTCATCAGGAGGAGGGAGAAAACTTGTTCACCTTAGCCTCCAATGATAGAACAAGAAGCAATGGGCTTAAACTGCAGCAAGGGAGATGTAGGTTGGACATTAGGAAAAAGTTCCTAACTGTCAGGGTAGTTAAACACTGGAATAGATTGCCTAGGGAAGTTGTGGAATCTCCATCTCTGGAGATATTTAAGAGTAGGTTAGATAAATGTCTATTAGGGATGGTCTAGACAGTATTTGGTCCTGCCATGAGGGCAGGGGACTGGACTCGATGACCTCTCGAGGTTCCTTCCAGTCCTAGAGTCTATGAGTCCATGAGTAATCTGTGCCCCCCATAAACCACCTAATCCCCACGGGAACTCCTACAGCCAGGATGTTGGTATCTGTCCCCCTATAAATCTCCTAAGCCCTCTGGAACCCTTCCAGTCTGAACGTAGGTGTCTGTGACCCCCAGAAATCCCCGAATGCCCCAGGAACGCCTACAGCCTGGACTTAGGTATCTGTGACTCCAACGAACCTCCTAAACCACCCAGGATCCCTTCAGCTAGGACGTAGGCATCTATTCCTCCCTCAACCCCCAATCCCCTCGGGACCCCTAGACCCTAGACGTAGGTATCTGTGTCCGCCTCGATTCCCTAAGCACCCCCATTACCCCTTTAGCCTGAACGTAGGTATCTGTACTCCCACAAACCCCCTAAACGTCCCAGCGACCCCTTCAGTCTGGAAGTCCCTATCTGTGACACCCACGAACCTCTAACCTCCCAGGGATCCCTACAGCCTGGACACAGGTGTCTGAGCACCCCACAAACCCCCTATGCTCCTCGGGACACATCCAGCCTGGATGTATCTGAGCCCCCAGTGAACCGCCTAATCTCCTCGGGACACCGACAGCCTGTACCTAGGTATCTGTGCCCCCCACAAACCCCCTATAACTCCCAGGACAGATCCAGACTAGATGTAGGTATCTGTACCCCCACAGCCTCCCTGGGACTCCTACAGCCTGGAGGTTTGTATCTGTGCCCCTCATGAAACCCCAACCCTCCGTGTCCCCTCCAGACTGGACATAAGTATCTGTGCACCCCACGAACCCATAAGCACCTGTAGGGACGCGTACAGCATGGACTTAGGTATTTGGGGGCCCCCAAAGCCCCCTAAGCCCACCAGGGACCCCTATAGCCTAGAGATAATCATCTGTGCTCCCTGAACCCCATAAGCCCCCCCTGGACACATCCAGCCTGGACTTAGGTATCTGTGCCCCACAGGAACCCGCTAAGCCCCCCAGGGACCCTCCAGCCTGGATGGAAGTATCTGTGCCCCCCACAACCCCTAAGTGCCGAGAAACCCCTCCAGCCTGGAGGTAGTTATCTGTGCCCATCAGAAACCGCTTTAGCCCCCCAGGGACCACTCCAGCCTGGATGCAGATATCTGTGCCCAACACAAACGGCGTAAGCTCCCCCCCCGGGAACCCTCCAGCCTGAACCTAGGTATCTGTGCCCCCTCAACACACAAATTCCCCCCGGAAGACCTATTGCCTGGAAGTAGGTATCTCTGCCCCCCACAAACCCCCTAAGCCTCCCAGGGATCCCTACAGCCTAGACGTAGGTATCTCTGCCACCCAGAAAACCCCAAATCCACCCAGGGAACCCTACAGCATGGACCTAGGTATCTTTGCCCCCCGAGGAACTCCCTAAACCCCCCAGGAACCACTCCAACCTGGACATAGATATCTGTGCCTCCCAAAAAACCCTAAGCACCCCGGGACCCCTAGAGTATGGAGATAGGTATCTCTGCCATCCGCAAAAACCCCTAATCCTCTCCGGAACCTCTCCAGACGGGATGTACATATCTGTGCCCCTCCCCACAAACCACCTAAGCCCCCCGGGACCCCTGCAGCCTGGATGTAGGTATTTGTGCCCCCCAAAGTCCTAAGCCCCCCCAGAATGCCTATAGCCTGGAAGTACGTATCTGTGTCTCCTACAGTACCACTAAGCCCCCCCCCCCCAGGGACCCCTCCAGGACATACATAGGTATCTGGGCCCTTCACCAAGTCCCTATACCCCCAGGGATCACTGTGCTCACCACAACCCCCTAAGCGTCCAGGAACCCCTTCAGCCTGGACGTAGATATTGCTGTCCTCCAGGAAGCCTTTAATCCCCACCAGGACGTCTACAGCCTGGACGCAAGTACCTATGCCCCTCACAACCCCCTTAACTCTCCCAGGGTCACGCTCATACTGGATGTAGGTATCTGTGACCCTAGGTAACCCCGTAAGCCCTCGAGGGATCTCTACAGCCTCCACGTAGGTGCGATGCTCTGTGCATTACCCTGTGTGGCCACATGGTGTCACTGTTGCTCCATCCGGGGAAATGCTCTGTGCATTACCCTGCGTGACCACATGGTGTCACTGTTGCTCCATGCAGGAAATGCTCTGTGTATTACCCTGTGTGGCCACACGGTGTCACTGTTGCTCCACGGTGGAAATGCTCTTGTCATTACCCTGCATGGCCACACAGTGTTACTGTTGCTCCATGCGCGAAATGCTCTGGGCATTACTGTGATGGAGTGGGGCCTGTCTGTGTGGGGGATGGGAGAGCAGGGGCTGACTTTAAGTGAGGGACAGGACCTAAGCCTGTAACTCGAGCTAGGCAGGGCTGAGAGAGTGAGCACCTTTGCCCGGGAAGCTGGACACAGGAAGGGGTCGGCTGGAGGGAGTTAGTTCAGTTTTGGTTTGGAGCTGGGTAGTTGGAATTCAGAGAATCCCAAACTGGGAACTGAGCTTCCTGAACCCCCAGAAGGACTTGACTGACGGGTCCTGGTTTTGCCCCAAAGCTCTGCTGTATCCTTCGTTCCTGTTGGCCAAAACAACCCTCTGTTTTACTGGCTGGCTGAGTCACTGTGTGTCCCTGGAAGAGGGGTGCAGGGCCAGATTCCACCACACTCCATGACACCCCCTAAGCCGCTCTGGGACCCCTGCAGCTGGGACGTAGGTATCTGTGCCCCCCACCAAACCCCTGAGCCTCCCAGGGACCCCTACAGCCTGGACCTAGATCTCTGTGCCCCCCAGGAACAGCCACAAATCCCCAGGAACCCCTTCAGCCTGGACATAGGTGGAACCCGTCTGCCAGGCTGAATTGATAGCAGCAAGGACTGGGTTCAATACATAGGGGTCCCTTCCCTATTACGTAATGCAAACCAGATAGAGCCCTCAAACAGTGACATGGGAAAATTTTACATACACACCCCTAGGTGCCTCAAAGAGGCAATACTTCCCCTCTCGCAATCATAGAATCTGGGTATAGCAGAAAATGTTTAATAACGTGAGATAAACAACATAGCATTAAATTTGGAAAACACTTCAACTAGGCCGTGTCCTTTTCCCTGTGCTCTAGAATCTAGCAATCCCCAAATCACCCCAAGACTCCAAAGTACAATACCTCAAATATTTCAAGACTCCAGCAACCCCATAATCACCCACATTCCCGCTCCCCAGAGTTCAAGAGTCTATCTGCAGGGTTTTCCCCCCTGCCAGCCTGGGTAGAAAGGGGCACCTTACGTGGTCCACTGCTGTCTGCCCTGCCTCTCAGTGGGATTCTGCTTCTACCTTTCCCACAAACTACTCAGTTCAGTCCACCAGCTGCTCTGCTCCACCAGCCAACCTGTGATCTGCTCCAGCTGTCTCCAAAAACTGCTTAGCTTACTTCACTCCGGGAGCCATTCCAAGTGTTCCACAAACTGCTTTTCGCCATCAGCTGTTCTATAATATAGTTTCAAACTCCCCCACTATTTAACACAGCACTTCAATAAGTTCAGCTCAAGAACCTGAATCTTCAGTTATTAACAAATTCAACAACCAGCTCTACTATTCAACTGTTAAAAAAAAGAAGATGTAATTGGTGTTTCTGGCTCATCCAAGGAGCCCACTCCCTTGTCTAGTGAGTGCCACTCAACTGATGGTGAGAATCCCTGTCTCAAAGCTGTTTCACAGTTCCTCATCCACACAATCAGGGTGACAACACTCCACATCTCACACCCCAACAACAAATAAACTGGGGATACCATAGCTGCCAAAGTAACCATCCCAGGCTGCCGTGGCCGTGTCACGCACGGTGGGTGTGTCTATGCAAACATGATCAGACCCTGAAATCCTTTTCCACACTTCCCATAATTCACCACCAGATGTGAGGGTAGAGTTCATCCTGCTTCTGCTTATATAGGAATCTGTGCCCCCCACAACCCCCTAATCCCACCAGAACCCATCTAGCCTGGATAATGGTATCTGTGCTCTCCACAAACCTCTAAGCCCCCCAGGGAACCCACAAGCCCAGATGTAGGCATCTGTATGCCCCACACACCCCTTAATACCCACAGGAACCTTCTAGACTGTAGCTAGGTATCTGTGACCCCTAGAGCCCCACAAAGTCCCTCGGGACCCCTACAGCATGGATGTTTGTATCTGTGACTGACAAAAACCGGCTTAGCTACCCAGGGCCACCTACCATCAGGATGTAGATATCTGTTCCCCCCCCAAACACACCTAATCCCCCTGAACCCCTCCAGCCTAGATGTAGGTATCTCTGACCCCACGAATCCGCTAAGACATGACAGGACCCCTCCAGCATCGACATAGGTATCTGTGCCCACACAACCCTCCTAAGACCCCTAAAACCCCTCCAGCCTAGACGCAGGTATCTGTGCCCAGCATTAACCCCCTAAGGTCCCTAGGTCCCCTCTTGCCTGGATGAATGTATCTGTGCCCCTTACAAACCCCTAAGCCCCCCCCCCCAGGATCCCTATAGACCGGACGCATATATCTGTGCACCGTCACGAACCCACTGATCCTCTCAGCGACCCCTACAGCATGGAAGTAGGTATCTGTACCCCAAAATTCCCCAAAGCAACCCCAGGACCCCTACAGCCTCGATATAGGTATCTGTGCCCCCGCACAACTCCCTAATACCCCCAGAACCCCTCCAGCCTGGACGTAAATATTTGTGACTTCCAGGAACCCCCAAAGCCCTCCCCAGGACTTCTTCAGTCCCTACATAGGTATCTCTGCCCCCCACCAGCCTTCTAAGACCCATAGGGCCCCCACCAGCCTGGTTATATCTATGTGTACGCCACACAAACCCCCTAAGCTCCCCAGGGACCCCTCCAACCGGTACGTAGGTATCTGCGCAACCACAAACCCTTAAGTCCCCCAGGGATTCCTCCAGACCATACGTAGATTTCTGTGAACCATACCAACCCCTTAAACCCCCAGGGACCACTACAGCCTGGACGTATGTATCTATGCTCACCACAACCCCCTAAGCCATCCAGGGACCTCTCCAGCTCTGACGTAGATATTTGTGCCCCTCATGAAGCCCCTAATGCCCACCAGAATGTCTCCAGCCTGGACGTAGCTATCTGTGCCCCCCACGACCCCTAAGCCCCACAGGGATCTCTACAGCCTCTACATAGGCGTGATGCTCTGTGCATTACCCTGCATGGCCACATGTTGTCACTGTTCCTCTATGAGAGAAATGCGTTGTGCATTACCCTGCGTGGCCACATGGAATCACTGTTGCTCCATCCAGGGAATGCTCTGTGCATTACCCTGCCTGGCCACACGGTGTCACTGTTGCTCCAAATGGGAAATGTTCTGTGCGTTACCGTGCGTGGCCACATAGTGTCACTGTTGCTCCATGCTGGAAATGCTCTGTGCATTACCCAGTGTGGCCACACGGTGTCACTGTTGATCCATGCGAGAAATGCTCTGTGCATTACTGTGATGGAGTAGGGACTGTCTGTGTGGGGGATGGGAGAGCAGGGGGTGACTTTAGGACCGGACATGTGCTCAGCCTGTAACCTGAGCTAGGCGCGGGGAGGGGTCAGCACCTTTGCCCGGGAACCTGAACACAGGAAATGGCCAGCTGGAGGAAGTTGGGTTAGTTCAGTTTCGGTTTTGGTCTGGGTGGTTGGAATTCAGGGATTCCCAAACTGGGAACTAAGTTACCTGAACCCATAGAAGGACTTGACTGTGGGGTCCTGCTTGTGCCTTCAAACTCTGCTGTATCCTTCGCTCCTGTTGTCCAATAAACCTTCTGTTTTACTGGCTGGCTGAGAGTCACTGTGAGTCCCAGGTAGAGAGGTGCAGGACCGGACTCCCCCACACTCCGTGACAGACCCTAAGCCCCTCCGAGACCCCTGCAGCCTGGACGTAGGTATTTGCACTCCCACAGCCCCCCTAACCCCCCCCTCCCGGGACATCTACAATCTGGACGTAGATATCTGTGCCCCTCACGAAACCTCTAACCCCACCTGTGAACGATACAGCCTGGACATACGTATCTGTGCCCACTCGAACCCCTAAAACCCACTGGTACCCCTACAGCCTGGACATCATAGGTGTCTTTGGCCCCCACAAATCCCCTAAGACTCCCAGGATGCCTCCAGCCTGGACGTAGGTATTTTTGCCCCCCACTAACCCCCTAAGCCCCCCTGGTAACCCTACAGCCTGGATGTAGGAATATGTGCCCCCCACGAACCCTCTAAGCCCCCATGGGACCCCTAGAGCATGGAAATTGGTATCTGTGTCCCCCCCAAACTCTCTAAGCCCCCCAGGGACCGCTATGGCCTGGACATAGGTATCTGTGCACCCCAAGGCCCCTAAGATCCCCCGGACCTCTGCAGCCTGGCTGTAGGTGTGACGGTGCTGCCCGTGGGAGCCAGCTCAGCTCACTCAATCAGAGTGAATTGCAAACAAAACAGGGCAGACAAATCCCAAACGCTGCTGGTTATTTCAATACTTAGATTTAACAAGCCAGCAGAAAACAGCTTCTGTAGTACCTCACTGGTTACTTAGAAGTTTAAACCACGCAGTTCCCTTAAAGTACCCAGCCTCAGGCCTCCGTCCAGACACACCTGTTAGATATGATGATGATTCCTGAAAATCTTACTTCATCATCTAAAAGAAAAGATTCTTCCGATCCCAAAGGATCAGCCACATAACCAGGTTCAATTATATCTTAGATTTTACCTAAAATACATGCTATAGCCAATTCTTATTAACTAAGCTAAAATTTATTAGAAAAGAAAAGAGAGAGAGTGAGTGTTGGTTAAAAGATTAATAGACTTATAGACTTGAATTCAATTTTTGAGGTTTAGATACAAAGTAGAGATGAGCTTGTAGTTGCCAAAAGTCCTTTTAGAAATAGTCCATAGGTTATAATCCAATGTCCATGTTCAGGGTGGCTCCAGTCAATGACTGGGGATCTCAATCCTTGTGACTTAAGGTTTCCCCCTCTTGAAACCCAAAGCAGATCTGAGATGAAGAAGGATCGTGTCCCAGGTTCTAAAACATTTCCAGCAGCCTTTCAGCCTGAGAAAACAATAGGCTTAACTCTTCTTCCAAACATCCTGGCAATTAGTACATCCATCAAACAGTTCAGATACAGATTACCACAAGCTTCAAAGAGACACAGACAATAATACCATTTCACTCAAGTATCATCATAAATGTTGATATTCTTTTTTTGCTCTTTGAATTAAAACTATAGCAATAGACAAGACTTGTTTGCTGACATCACAAGACCTGAGCAAACACCTCCCCTTCTACCTCTAACACTGCAGACTTGCATTTCAAAGCTCTGTTCATTTACATATCTTGTTAACCAGTTTTTAAGGTTCACCCACGGGTCAGGTCAGTCGGTGAGGTGAGTTAATTAACTCTTTCTGTCCCTGTCAACTTTCAGTGAGATATTAGATTATACTTATAATGTCACAGTCGCGGTGGGTTGACTGCTGCAGCTCCCCGTAGACTCTGCCTGCGCCTCTCACCGAGCTGGAGTACAGCAGGAGAGGGGAGAGCACTCAAGGTATTGCATCTACACTAGACGCGATATATCAACCCCCGCTGGATCGATCGCTGCCCACCGATTCGGCAGGTGGTATAGACATACCCCGAGTATCTGGTGATCGGAGCTGGATCCCCGAGGGGGACACATTGAAAGAACTCAGGGGTTAAGGTGCCTCTATTGTAAACTGTCAGGGCTGCTGTGGCTCAGAGAAGGGTGCTTGACTGCTTGGCAGGCTTAGGCGCCTCAAGTCTTGGAGGTGGGAGAAGTGAAGCGGCCACGGCGTGCTCGGGGTGCTCGTGCTCGGAGCAGGGGTGAGCTCGGGCGAGGGGGTTTGCCGCAAGGCAGAGCAGGTGAGCTGCCACAAGACGGGAGCCTCAGGGTGGAGGAGGGAGCTGCCACGGGTAGGGTGCCTCAGGGCTGGGGTGCGGGGGGGAAGGGTGCAAGGTGGAAGTTTTGCCTAGGGCATGAAACTTCCTTGCACCGGCCCTGCCCCACGCCCTGCCGGCAGCCAGCCCTGCATCCCCTGCCCTGCCCTGCCGGCAGTCAGCCTCTCTCTCCAGCCAGCCCTGCACCTTCTGCTTTGCCTGCACCAGCCGCATCCTCCCTGCCCTGTCTCCAGCCAACCCCTGATGCACCCCCCTGGCGGAAGCCAGACAGCCACGCAGCCCTTGCCCTTCCTGAAGCCAGACCCTACCTCCACAACCCCACATCCACTGGTGCCCTGCACTTCCCAGGGCAGTAACCCTGCACATCTGCTTCAATGAGGGGGGCAGGGAGCAGCTGGGACCCACACATGTGCACACCCTAGGGTGACCAGACAGCAAGTGTGAAAAATCGGGACGGCGTGGGGGGTAATAGGATCTTAGATAAGACCCCAAAATTCGGACTGTCCCTATAAAATTCGGATATCTGGTCACCACAGCACACCCCCAGGACTCCTGAGTTCCATTGCTGGGTTTCCCATTGGTTCCTCTGCTGGTTGTTTTCCTTTTCCTGGGGACTTTGGGCAAGTTGCTCCCCACTCTCGGGCTCTGTCCCCAGCAGTCAAATGGGGATTTCATACCTTCCCGCTATTGGAAAGTGCTGGGAGAATCTCCCAGCAAAAGCTGCTCTGACAGTGCTAAGCAGCATCTGACCAATCAAGGTCGGAGCTCACTGCCCAGGAGGAGTGCTTGGCTCTGGGGTTTCACTTCAGCCCAGTGTAGAGAGAGAGCCCTAACCATGGAGTTTGGCTCAAGAAGACCAAGTCTCCAATTTGTTAAGGGTGTTTTGAATTTCAATCCTGTGCTCCAAAGTGCTTGGTTTCAGTTGTAAACTTTAGGAGCATGCTCTCCACTCCATTTTCCAAATCATTCATGAAAATATAGAATAGTTCCTGACACCGGACTGATCCCTGCCAGACCCACTAGGTTCACCCTCCCCGTTGGGCAGCTAAACATGGAGAAGGGCTCCTGGAGTCTTGGCTTTCAACCAGCTCTGCACCCACATTACACTGATTGCAGCTGGACTACATTTCCCTCGTTTGCTTCTGAGAATGTCCTATGGGACTGTGTCAAAAGCCTTAGTAACACCAAGCTAGATCCCATCTATTGTTTACTCACCTCTACCAGGCCCAGAATCCTGCCAAAGAAGGAAAGAGGATTGGTTTGGAATGATTTGTTCTTGACAATTCCACGCTCACTAGTCATAAGAACCAAATCATCCTGTAGGTGCTGCTGACAAACTGAGTGTTTAAGAATGTACTGCAGGATCTCTCCAGCTATGGCAGTCAGGCTTGCTTGTCTGTAAGTCCCAGAGGTCTTTTTGTTCCCCTTTGAAAGATAGGTCCTGTCTTGTTCATGGATGGGAAGATGTTCTTTTGCAGGGGTCTCAGACAAGAACTGGGACACAACACCTGGTTTGTTAAGGCCACAAAAAAGGAGGCAGGAACCTCTTCTCTGCTGCTGGCAAAGAACCACAAGTACCTAAAAGATAGGGACTCACATCTTTGAATGGGCTTAAAAAGACAGTGGTTAATAAGTTTGGCCCCGAATATTTCTTGTTTCCACAGACTAGACTTTTTAGCAAACTTTAGAATTCCTTGGTGCTAAACACTGTGAAACTCCCCTTTCTCCTTCACAGAGGACTTTAATACCCTTTATCTCACTTGGGCTCTAAACTGCCCATAGTTCGAGAACAGTTCCTGTTCCGATTGGACAGATGGGAGAAGGGAAGTGACCTACCCAAGGCCTACACAACAAGGCGATGGCAGAGCCAGAAAGAGAAGCAACCAGTTCTGACTCCTGTTCTAACAGATGAAAACACCCCAGAGCCCAGGAATCGAGATGGTGGGAAAATTTCATTCAAACCGTTTCTGTCCAAAAATCCCATTTAGACTAAACCAGCTTGTTTCTCAAAATCATAACAAGTGGGATGAAAGATCTTTGCAAAAATATTTTGTTGCAAAACAAAAGCATCTCCTCTTTGTCAGAGTGTGTTAAATTGTCTCCTCGCACACAAAGAGGAGACACTTACATCTCAACCATTAGATAAGATGCTTCAATCTGAGCTAAGTCGTTGCTACTATTAACAATTTCAAAATAAAAAAAATACAAATAAAATAGACTATTTCAGCTAATCTATTATGTCATAATCTGCTCTGAGTAAACATGATGGGAAACTTCATATTATGCACTACTTCTAGTGACACTCCCAAATGGATCCGCATCCTTCACCCACCATGAGGTAGGTAAGAGCGGATCATTATTATTCCTACTTGAAAGAGGGAGAAGCTCAGGCTGAGAAAGGAGAATTGACTTGTCTTAGGTCACACAGCCCGTCAGAGGCAGTGTTGGGAATAGGACCCAAGAGCCCTGATTTTCAAACAAACCATCGGATCTTGAATTTCAGACATTGAATGACCTGAATACTGTGCTCTCAGATGAGCTCCAGACCAACAACAGTGACAGTAATTATTCAGCAAGTATTTGAGGAGAACTGCAATGTTAGAGGGAATCATCAACTGCTCAGAGACATTTAATGCAGAGAAGCAGCAAAATTAATCAAAGATAGAACTGGTTCTGACTTATTTACTTGATCTTAAAAGAGAACAACAAGGACTTGAGTCTCCTCCCCGTCAATAATCCCCTGCTCAACCAATCAGGGTAGAGACTGAGGACGGGAGGCTGAGGGTTCTCACCAGAGAGCCCAAAGGATGGCCCAGGTCACCGGTGGGGATCACTGCCCGAGCACTATTTTAGTCCCACATTTCTGGGTGGACCTTTCATAGTGGGAGCTGCAGAGGACTTCCCTGCAACACACACACACACACCTCCGTCCTGTTGTTGGGAAGGGAACAGGAGAAAGGACAAAAGAAGCAAGAGAAGAAGAGGAGGGAGGGAAGGAGGAAGAGGTGAAACAAAAAGGACAAACTCTAATGTCCCCAGCGATTCTAAGGGACAAAATCCCAGGTGCGCAATAAAATTCTGCCTCCTTAAGCTCGTGTTTTCCATGCCTAGAATTCACTTGTCACCAGATAGATCAGACTGAACAGGTTTCAAACCTCCAGGAGGCTCTTACCTTCTAAACAGGGACGGCTGTTTTCTTGTAAAATCACTACAAGGGAAGGAGGAAACTCGAAAGAGGTTCCTCCTGGCGCTCACGTCCATGACCCCAAATAATCTCTCAGTCCTCAAAGAGAGACCTGGAGAAGAAAACGTGCTGAAGCAAAGCCACAGAGGTCTCTGAGGTTTCCCTGGCTCCTCGCCCCTGTCCTGCCTGGCTGATGTCAGCATCTCTCTGTGAGGTCACCACCTCCCCACCACCTTTGACCAATAGTCTGAGGTCCTGCAAAAGGCCTTTGTGATGTCACTGCCACACCCCTCCCTTGCTGGGCTAATGTCCTGCCCCTGGCCAGGCACTTTGGAGGTTTGAGCTACTCCCTATGGATCACCCCACTCAAGGAGCGTTCGTTCTAGGCAGCAAGCTGGCTAGACAGGAAAACATCAGACGCTGCTTCCAATGCTACACTCAGTTTTTCAGAAATTAGTCGACTTCATGGTCAGAAGACACCATTAGAGCATCTAACGTGCATATCACAGGCCTCCTGTATGACATAACAGCTACTTTGGGGGCAAACACATTCCAGAAAGGCATCTAGTCTTCATTAAATGACATCAGGAGATGGTGAATCCACCACTTTCCTTGGTAGCTTGCTCCTGTGGTGAATCATCCTCGCTGTTGACTATTGTGCCTCAGTTGTAATATGAATTTGTCTCTTTTCACTTTCCAGCCATTGAGTCTTGTTATTCCTTTCTCTGCTCCATTCAAGAGCCCGTAAATACCCAATCTTTTTTCTCCATTAAGGCCCTTCAACATTTCAATGAAATCACCTTTCAATCTTCTTTTGATAAGCTAAACAGGTTGAGCTCTTTCAATAGCTCACTGGAAGGCATTTTTCTCCAGCCCTCAGAACATCTGGTGGCTCTTTGCTGCCCTAGCTCCAATTTCACAACATCTTTTTCAAATGAGGATACCAGAACTGGAGGCAGTTTAAAGGTTGTATAAAGGTAAAATTAAATAGGTTGCAGAGGAGTTTTTTTTAATTTCGGCTTTTGTTGCTAAAAATTTTGTCTCTCTGCGGTGAGAAAAAACACTCTCCGAATGCCAAAATTTGAGCCATGAAAAGCGGCAGTGTGAACAGCGCATCATAGGTGGAGCTGTGCTCCCGGTGACAAAGCTCCTGCCCCTCATTGGAGGTAGTTTGGCTTTGTTGCCTGGGAAGCTCTCTCTCAGCGATAATGACGGCCACACAGCGCACCTTACAATGGCATGGTTAGAGTGGCACAGCTGCACCGTGGTAAGGTGTGCGGTGTAGACACAGCCTCAGAGCTGGGGAAAGCCGACAGGCTCTGAGGAGCACAGAGTTCAGACAGAGACATCGGTTAGGAGAGGACCTATTCACAGGGATTCTCTATAGCCTAGTAAGGTGGAGAGGATGGAAGATGATAATGTACAGGTAGGTTCTGATGAGAAACAGTGAAATGAAAGAGTCTCCCTCAATTACATCATGTAATAGCAGACAGCTAAAATGGGACACATTTTAGAAGTGCTTAAATACAAACGCTAAACGTCTAAGTACTAAGACTGGTGAATTTGAGTGCCTGGTATTGAGTGACGATATTGATAGAATAGGCATCACAGAAACCCTTGCACCCCCTCCTCCACCCACATGGGGAGACTGACCTGTGTGCATGGAGCAGCTGGCATTGGTGCCTCCCACTCCTCCCTGGAACGCTGCTCATCTGGGCACCCCTAGGGGCTGTGGGATGTGGGGGCAAGAAGTGAGATCATCCGAGCTCCCTGCATCCAGGTCACTTTCCTCAGCCGGGCTGCATAGCGGGAGGGCAGAGAGCAGCAGCTTCTGATGCTCCCCTCACAGCACAGCCCAAGTGGGAAAAGTGGCCAGGACGCATGGAGCACATAGGGTTGCTCCTTACTCCCCTCAAACCTCTATGGACCCATGGAGGAGCATTGGGGCAGGGGAGAGCAGTGAGCACCTTTGCACTGCCACACGGTGCCCTTTGACCCCTGGAGCCCTGGGCGGCTATCGGGGGGCACCACCCCTAAGGCCGGCCAGGCTCCCCAGAACGAGCAGCAGAAAACACAGAGACTGGCCACACACTGAGCAGTGGTAGCCTGGGCGGCTCGTAATGGAGGCTCAGGAGGGAGGGTGTCATAACATTTTTTCCCAGATTTGGACCTTAGCGTCCAAAATATGGGTGTTAGCATGAAAACCTCCAAGCTTAGCTACCAGCTTGGACCTGGTAAAGCTGCCACCAGCCAGGGATTTATACAGTGCCTGGCTCACTGTGGTCTCCCCAAAACCTTCCCCGGGGGACCCCCAGACTCAGATGCCTTGAGTCTCACAACAAAGGGGAATAAACCATTTCCCTTCCCCCTCCTCCCCTCCAGGTGTTCCCTCCCTGTGTTCCTGGAGAGATATACAGAAGCAAGCTCCGTGAATCTAAACAGAGGGACTCCCCCCTCCCTGTTTCCAGTCCTGGAAATAGAAGTACCAAGATAGCTAATCTCTCTTCCCCCTTACCCAGAGGGTATGCAAAGTCAGGCTAGTAAATCTAACACAACGAGATTTTCCCCCTGACTTCTTCCTCCCACCAACTCCCTGGTGAGCTGCAGACTCAATTCCCTGGAGTCCCCACTAAAGAAAAAATCCAACAGGTCTTAAAAAGAAAGCTTTATATAAAAAGAAAGAAAAGGACATAAAAATGGTCTCTCTGTATTAAGGTGACAAATACAGGGTTATTTGCTTAAAAGAAAAAAATGAATAAACAGCCTTATCCAAAAAGAATACAATTTAAACATTCCAGCAACTACACACATGTAAATACAAAAAAAAAAAAAAACAATATAAACTTATTGTCTTATTATCTTTGTACTTACAACTTGGAAACAGAAGGTTAGAAAGGGAGGAGATAGAAAAATCACTCTCATAGCCGAGACGCCACAGACACAAGACAAAGAACAAAGAACTCAGACACAAACTTCCCTCCACCCAGATTTGAAAAAGTCTTGTTTCCTGATTGGTCCTCTGGTCAGGTGTTTGAGGTTACTGGTGTTACCCCTTTATAGGTAAAAGAACATTAACCCTTAGCTATCTGTTTATGACAAGGGGGCTCAGCCTCCCCAAACCTTGCACGGACAATGGGACAGTGGGGCCCATGATCAGGGGCCCTGGCCAAGTTAGGTCCCCCTGGAAAAGTCTCCCCTATGTCAGCCCCAGGGCTGGAGGATCTCCCACTCCCTGCTACAGCCCGGGGGCTGCAGCAGGGGCACAGAGCTTCTCTGGTCTCAGGGCCACAGCGGGGCAGGGGTAAAGGAATGATAGGGTGGGGCTTGTGGGGGAAGGGGTGGAACAGAAGTGACAGTGGATGGGGCCATGGGTGGAAGCGGGTAGAGCCACAGACAGAAGGTAGGGGCATGGTTCTGGTGCTTGGGCCCCCACACTTGTTCTCCCTTTCCCGGGGGTTTGGCATCACTAGCCCCGGCTTAGTGAGTAGGGTTCAGTGGTCCCCAGAATGTGGGGTGCGACTCCTAGGGGGACACACAGTAATATTCATAGGGGCACCTCATGACCTGAGCCAGCCCACATAGTGGGCAGGGAGGGAGCACCACTCTGCCACAGTTCTTCCCCAACCCCACCCTGAGCCTGAGACTCCGGCTCCCAGCCCGGCGTCGACCCCTTTACCCCTGTCCGCACCCCTCTCCCCAGCAAGCAACAGCCCCACTCCTCCCAGCCCCGGTTCTTGACCGTGGCTTCCGAGGGGCCACAGCCATGGCTAAGAGGGCACAATGTGAAATGTTTGGGGACCACTGGTTTAGGGTGACGTCCTCAATCAATTCTCTGCAGTCCAATAAAAGCTATTCCTCACTCACCTACCCCTCCATCAGGACGGACTAGGTATGTTCTGCTGCCCTTCACTCATACAGGAAGGAGAATAACATTTCATTCCACTCAATCCTAAAGTGATTTGTAACCCAAGACCATCCCAAACTGGTCATTTTGGGGAAGCGGCCCCATCATGCTGCATAGCTAGGCGGAGTAGGTGTGTCTATGCAAACACGGTCTGTTCCTGAAGTCTTTCCCCAGCTCCTCACTAGGTGAGAGAGGGGAGCTCATTCAGACCCTGCTTATGCTTAGTATTTAAAAACTCCTTCGTGTCCCTATCTCTGCCGGCCTTAGATTTCTCCTCCTGTCCATTATTTCTCGGCTCAGATGAGGTGACCGAGTGGTTGAGGTGATGGACTGCTATTCCATTATGCTCTGCCTGCATGGGTTCAAATCCCGTTCTCAACAGAGACTTTTAGTCTTCACCCTCCTTTATAGACAACCATCTCCCCCTTTGGTACAATAACAGATCAAACAATGTTGCTTGTGTTACCCAAAATTGGGTCAGTTAGTAAGCTAAGAGAGGACTAATAATGCCCCTCCCCCCCAGAGTTTGGCAGAAAGCAGCACATTTATTAGCTTGATAGCTAAGCTCAAAAGAAGGGATGGGGGAGGGTGTCACACTCATACTCACGCTCCCAGGACAGGCCTGGCAGTGGAGATGTCAGGATCCTTGAAGGTAAGTGTCCCACAGCGCAGCGATGGACGGTGCGATGAAGATCAGTCTCCCTGAGGTGCAATAGAATGTAACACAGCGAATCACTGGCCAGATGGGCCGGGTGAAGGGCATTCACTGGAGGTACAAAGGAGAGTGGGAAAGCCACTTCACAGGCATTCAAATAGGGAAAGGACACAAGCTGGGGGAGTTTAACAGACCTTTTGAGCATACAGGTTATACAGAGCATACAGATCACTGCTGCTCCTACAACATGATAAGTTCTCAAGCAGCATGTTTCTTACTTTGCCCATCTGTCAATTTTGATGATTATTGATGGAAATATTTTGCCATTGGGTTGTGTGTTTACACATAAATTGACATTTATCAACAAATACACAATTCTTCCAAGCCTGCCTAGTCTGCAGTTGATGGGTTTAGAGGGACACATTCACTCTTCCAGGTCCCCATTCCAGGCCTGTGTTCTCCAGGTTGTCAACTTCTCGCACTGCTGGGATCCTTCCCTCATCTCCCCCCAAACCACTGCCCCACTCCGACTTCTGGGGTCCCCTCCCTACACTGTCTAACTCCACTGCTGGCAGGATCCCTTCCTGTTCCTTTCATTTCCTGCCTCTACTCTGGGCAAAAGCTCTGCACTCTTACCACACCAGAAGTTGAACCCAGGCCACCTGGGTGAAAACCAGGAATCCTGACCACTAGCCCATATGGGACTATTGTTGCATCTGACGAAGTGGGTATTCACCCACGACAGCACATGCTCCAATACGTCTGTTAGTCTAGAAGGTGCCACCGGATTCTTGGCTGCTATTATTACTACAACTCAGGCCTTGGCTACACTGGAGAGTTACAGTGCAGGTGGTGGCTTTACAGCGCTGTAACTTACTCCCCGTCCACACTGGCAAGGCACATACAGCGCTGTATCTCCCCGGCTACAGTGCTGCATGTGCTCCACCTCGACGAGAGGAATAAAGAGAACAGAGCTGGTGATGCAGCGCTGGGGTGCCAGTGTAAACAGTGATTAATCTTACTACGCTGTCACTGACCTCCGGAACCTTCCCATAATGCTTTTAAGTAGAGATAACGCTCTTTGTTTTGGTGTGATGCCTCTGTTTGTTTTGTTGTGAGCTCAAGGCACCCGGAGCTGCTTATCTAAAAACCAAACACAGTTACTGTTTGCAGTGAATGAGCAGAGGCAGGGGGATCCCTTTGGAACACCCACAGCTGGTGTTTGCTTGAGGAGAGAAGCAGCCGGGTGGGCACGGGGGGAGGTCTGTTTTGGATCAGCGGCTTATCTGGTCTGTGAGGAATAAAACAAAGGCGGCTATTTGCATTTAGTGAATGAGAAAGGGTTGGGGGAGGAAGCTTGAACTTGCCAGGCAGGGAGCTGACACAGTGTCAGCTCCAAAAATCCACTCGCTCTGTCTCCCCCACGCTCCGTGTCACACTCCACCCCACCCTCCTCTTTTGAAAAGCACATTGCAGCCACTTGAATGCTGGGATAGCTGCCCATAATGCACCACTCCCAACAGCGCTGCAAATGTGGCCATGACAGAGTGCTGGTAGCTGTCAGTGTGTCCACACTGCAGCGCTTTCCCTAAACAGCTGTAGGAAGACAGCTTTAACTCCCAGCGCTGGACAGCTGCAAGTGTAGCCAAACCCTCTCTAAGCCGACCCCTTATGAGAACAGCAGGGACTAGCATGACTAGATGTCCCGATTTTTGGGTCTTTTTTCTTATATAGGTGCCTATTAACCCCACCCCCATCCCAATTTTTCACATTTGCTGTCGGATCACCCTTGCAGGGGTTGCACACAGGGCTGCATTAACCTTCAGGTGCTGAGGTTTCCCTCTCTCCATTCCCAGAGCCTGTGATCAGGAAACAGACATCAGGGCTCCCAGGTGCTGCACAGACCATGACTGAGATCAGACCCCACATTATGCAAGGTGCTGTACAAACCCTGGGCAACACTGAGACACCCAGGAGGTTCCCCTCAATTTCTCTGAGCCTCTGCTGCCCAACTTCTTCTGAATCCCTCTGGCTCACCCCCCCGACAAAAAACCCACCTTTCCAAACAGTCCTTCTTTCCTTGCCCCCTGATTCTGGTTTCACACCCTGGGACCATCTCCTCTCTTTGTCTGTTCCCCTCCAGGTGAAGCAGAGATGGAGGCAATTTCAGCCACTGGAGTCAGCCTCAGCGAGCACTGCAGCCGGTTCCGGGGGAGGGGGGGTGTTTGTAAACACAGAAAGGGAGCAGGGGGTGCTGGGAAGAAGTCGGCAGGAGAACAAAGCTCAGAGACCCAACATGGGGAAATTCCAGGGGGCGGGGCTCTGACACATCCCAGGTGCGGACAGCTCCTGGGGGCGGGGCTCTGGTTCAGCTCGGGGGCGGGGCAGCTCCTCGGGGCGGGGCTCCAGCACAGAGCGGGGGCGGAGCAGCTCCTGGGGGCGGGGCTCTGGCACAGCCCATGGACAGGGCAGCTCCTGGGGGCGGGGCTCTGGCACAGCCCATGGGCAGGGCAGCTCCTGGGGGTGGGGCTCTGGCACAGCCCTCGGGTAGGGCAGCTCCTGGGAGCGGGGCTCTGGCTCAGCTCAGGGGCCGGGCAGCTCCTGGGGGTGGGGCTCTGGCACAGCCCGGGGGCGGGGCACCTCCTGGGGGCGGGGCTCTGGCTCAGCTTATGGGCGGGGAGCTCCTGGGGGCGGGGCTCTGGCACATTGTAACCCGGAGCCCCGGCTGAACAGCTGCTTCCTGGTTCTCCACGTGCTGCCAGCAGCGCTGGAGCTGCCCCAGCCGGAGCGAAGTCGCTGTTCTCAGCTGCAGCCAGGATCTGCCCCCGGCCCCGCTGGGATACAGGTGGGGACAGAGACTGGGGCCCGGGGGTTCCCCTTGGTGTGGCTGGCGGGGGCGGGAGGGGAGAAGCCGGAGCTGCAGGCGGGGGAAGGGGGGTGGGACATTGTGTCCCGGAGCCCCCGGGGAATGAGAGGCGCTGGGGGGCAGGAAAGTGACTCTTCCCCAGGGAGCCTTGGAGAAGCCTTGAAGGCGCCTCGGCCCCAGTGGAGCTGCAGGAGGATCCGCCCGCCCTCCCCGCTTGGATGGGGGGGGCCGGGGCCTGGCCGTCGTGTGGGGGGGAGGGGCGGACCCCGGGCCAGGCGGGGGGGGTGCGGTTTATTAAATCCCTCCCCACAGCAATGTGCCACTCCCCGGGCACTGCGCATACCCAGTAACAGCCGCTGAAGCCGCTGCCCTTCCCCCTGCCCGGACCAACCATAACGTTCCGCCGGGCGCTGGGGGCAGGGCTGGAGCGGGGCGGCGCAGTAACAGGGAGCGTGGGATGGGCGGGCGCAGAGCAGGAAATTGATGGGCGGGGGGGTCAGGCAGCTGGAGGCAGGGTTCGTGGGGGGCTAAAGGGCACAATCCGGGCTGGGGGGAGGAGCAGGAGTTGAGCTCAGGGGGAGGCGCTGGCAGAGCCCACCCCCTTTGGTGTGAGGGCGGAGGTGTCGAGGGGGGAGGAGAATCCGGAGTTCAGGGGGGGGAGGTCACTGGGGTGAGCGGGGGTAGATCTGTCTCTGTGCAGCCAGGACATTCCCGGGGTGGGAGGGAGGTGAGTTAACTGGATCCTGTCCCTGTTTTTGCCACTTCCTCCCACACACACATTCTCTCAAGATTTCCCCTTTTCTCTCTCATTATCACACGTGGCTATAAAATCCAGGGAGATTCTCCTCCCCTCCACCAATGATCAGCTCTCTAATTGCCTCTGATTTTCCCTTTTCTCTCCATACTTCTCAAATGTCAATTTAAAATCTCTCCGATGGGGGGTGGATTTTCCCACCCATTTTATCTGCAGCGATTTGTCCTTGTTTGGGTGGGAAATTGTTGCCCTGGGTCATTCCCCAGAACATGGCTCCCACTGGAGTGTGATGGGATGAGGTTCCCGTTCTCTGCCAGGGCAGGGAAGGGAAGGGAGGAGCACATCCCCCATGGAGACTGCCCAGACCCCATTTCCCAATTCTCCTGCGGCCCCCTTCCATTTTCCAGGGAGCCTTCCAGCTCCCCCCCTCCCTTAAATCAGCTCCTCAAAGGGCTCTGAGCTGCTCACGTGAATGGTTGCCCCGTGGCCGGGGGGGACCATCACATTCTGTTTATGTATTGGACAGTCATATAAAATCCAGTCCAACAGTCCCCCTTTTCCACTAGTTATTTAATAGCAACATCAAATCCCCTCCGATCTTGGTGATTTTCTCTCATGTTATCAAATGTCGTTTGTGACAGCGTTCTCTCTGCGTGTCTCAAAGATTGATATAAAATACCCCAAACATTTGCCCCACTTCTCTCTAGTTGTTTTATTTCTAATTGAATATGATGGGTTGTTTCCCAATGTGCTAAGATGCAGCCGCCTCTGGGGTGGATCCATGGTGGCCATTATTTGCTAGTGACAGCCCGTGGATCTTTCTTGCCCTCCAGGCCTTCCATTCTCCTGTTAAAGAAGCACTCCCCAGGCTCCCTCTGCCTGTGTGACTGGCCAGCAGGAGGTGGTGTTAACTTTCTAGCCACTTCTCACACTCTGTGAGGTAACACTTGCAGGGGCAGGGAAGTTGTCTGTGTGGGGAGATTGCAGCTGAAGGGGCATTGTGGTAGGGGGAGGCCTCTGGGTGGCTGGGCAGGGGGTACCCTAGTCAGGTTGGTGGGTTGTGGAGGTTTGGGGTTTTCTGGGGTGGTGGTTCTGATGTGCCCATCCCTGAGGCTATGGGTCCTGGAGGTGGGTATCGCTGGGGGCCTGGTGGCTGTAGAACAGTGGGGGTGGGTGTCTCTTGGGGAGGCGGGACAGAGGGTTAGAGGGAGCCTGGTTCTGTGCCAGGGGCTCTGTCTGTGCTTCCCCCGCTGGTTCCAGGTTTTGTTGCCATGCCCAGTGCACAGAGCTGGGGGAGGGGATCCCTGGCACTAGGTGAGGGCATGCCAGGGAAGCAGAGTGATGGGTCGCACTGTAAAGCATCAGGGGGTCACACTGGGCAGAGGAGGGGGTCCCAGGCAAATGTCAGGGTAGATCGTTCTGGAGGGTGGGGAAGTTCCTAGGCAGGCAGTGAGGGACTGAGTTCCCAGTGGGGAGGGGGTCCCTTGAGGGGGTCCCTGGCTGCTGGGGGCTCTTGCTGGGGGGAACCCTTTGGGATTCCCAACCTGGCAGTCATGGTGTGGTGGGGGTTCTCTGGCCGGTGGGGCTTTGAGGGGTATCTGGGGTCCCTGGCCAGGGACTCTGGGGGCTGCATCCCAGGGAATATCTGATGGGATCCTGGCTGGGGGGTGTCTGGGGCCCCTGGCTGGGGGGTCTGGGCTCTGGGTACTAGGGGGTGTCTGGGGGCTGCTGCTAACCATGATCCTTCTCCCTGTCAACTTGTACCAGAGTCCTGGCTCCTAGTCACCAGGTCACCAAGTCCATTCCCCAGTCACGTGCCCTGTCACTGTGATAACTTTCTGTCCACTTAGCAAACACTGTTAGCGTGAAATCACAGAATATACTTTTCTCCTCTTTTGAAAACTGCAGGAACTTTCGGTTCCGTTTGGAAAATTTTTGCCCCCAGTCCTTGTCCTAGATCTGCGGGGGTGAGGGAGGTGGGAAGGGAGACAGCACTGCCACACGATGGTCTTTTCCACAGCGTTCTGAACTCATTCTTTCTGAAATCCGGTGTCATTGAGACCGTTGTTAAACCAGAGTCACTGTATGGAAAGACAAGGAGTGATTCCAGATGGACAGTGGGTCAAATGAGATCAGCCATTCTCCCTGCTCTCCCCAGAGAGCTAAAGGAGGGAAGCTGCTCATACACTCTGTCCCTCTCTGCTCAGGATATAGGGGTTCAGCTTCCTGGGTCAAATGCTGCAGCCTCCATTGTGATCTGGGAGACCAGGCTTGGCAGCTGCTGCTCCCCCAGTGGGGCTCTGTGCTGGGAAGTGACCTTAATTAAAGCTTCTTCTCTGCCCGGCCCAGGGGATGACTTTCTGCAGCTGGTCCTAGCCCCCTAGGGCAGTCCTGGGCCCTGTTACTACTAAATTCTGAGCCAGAGTCTCCAGGTAACTGAAAGACCTCAGGGAATGTCCTAGGGTCTGGCAAGAAAGTGACTCTGCACAAACAACACCACCTCATTTCTCCTCCCATTAGCGGTTGTCAGGAGAAAATCCAGCCATGGGAGAGCAAAGCCCCCAGGAATGGGTCTGTCCCAGCCAGAGGGGCAGGGAGAGAGGACAGGGGAAGGAGAGACTGAAAGGGGCAGTGGGAGAAATGAATGTGGGGGAGAGATTTCCAGCTCTGTAGTCCACCCAGACACATGTATTGCTGCATCCTGAGACAGAACCACTTTCCAGTGAACAAAACAAGGATCAGAGAGAGCAAAAGCCAGTTCCTGACTCCATATTCCCCCTGCTGGGGTGTGGCTGCCGTGGGGTCAGTGTCTGAGGGAATCCCCCACAGTGACTCCTTTGGTTCTGCTCTTTTCTAGCCTTGTGTTCAGAGAAGGGGTGAGGGGAGAGAGAAGGGAGGTTAAAAATGTGTCTGTGGACTTAGCCTGGCAGGAGGGGCCAGGTCTAAATTGTAATAAACAGACTGAGCATTTCCCAGCATGACAGAATCTAGGGTGTCTGTCTGCAGGGAAAGGGCCTGGGGGAATTGTGATGTGAAATTAACTAAAACCGGTTCTGAAACGCCCACAACTGCCCTTCTCCCCCAGACAGGCTGCAGAATGTTTTGCTCCAGCTCATCCCAGCCTGGCATGGGACAGGGAAGAGAAATGGCTGCAGTGGAGTCAGTCCAGGTAGAGATTATCGGGGGGTTGCTGGTGGGTTCCTGCTGGAGGAAAGGGAGAGCAAATACACCAGAGGTGGGAAGGTTTGCAGAGTCTGGTTTGGAGGTTGGAGCGGGACGGGAAATTCACAGCGTGGGGAAAGGAGGAGGCCAGGGTGTGGCAGACCTGCTGGGAATTATTTACTAAGTGGCCTAGATTCTAGGAACAGACCCAGGAGTTTTGGAGGTGGAAATGGCCTAATTTGTGAAGAGAGAAAATAACCCACCTACATGGAGCTAGTCAAACCGACCAGACTCCTAGTGCTGGAACCTGACCTCATTAACCATCAGCTGCTGTAAGATATAAAGGGGACACCCATGAGTCAGGCTTATTGGAGCTGCCTCTCCCTCATATCCCGCTCCACACAATGAGGAGGGTGTTGGGCATCCTACCAGCGAACTCTCCCTGGACCCTGCTAGGGGCTCCATCTCCTGTATCTGTCTGTGGCTAGTAGGAGGGTGATGGATATGCTGAGAGAGATAAGGGGCTCTCTCTTCATCCCCTCACCCTGGCATTTGCTGGATACTCTGAGCCAGGTCGAGGTGGGACTCTCCTGACTATGATCCACCCAGAGCTTCCATTTGATTCACTCTTCTCTGCCACAAATAGTGGGGCTGTGAGTGGGGCAGCAAGTCCTTAGTGTTGGACTCTTACTCTTTCAGGGGCTGGTGACCTTCAAGGAGATGGCTATGTATTTCACCAGGGAAGAGTGGGCTCTGCTGGACCCCACTCAGAGAGCCCTCTACTGGGATGTCATGCAGGAGAACTATGAGACTGTTACCTCGCTGGGTAAGGGTTCCTGTCTCTTCTGTTCTTGGAAGGGGAAATGAAGAGTGAAGGTTCACGCCACCCCCACAATGCCATCTGTACCCTGTCCTGTTTCAGCATCACCCCAATAGGTCAGTGACACACATAATACCAGAGACCCTCCTCTGCTGCAGAACACTATGGGAACAGAGCACAGGAGCCGTATTGCACAGTGTCAAATATCTCCTGTTTGCTCAAGTGAAACTGGGGGTTAGGTCTGGCATAACTGTCCCATACCCCTAATCATTTTTGTTGCCCTTTTCTGAACCTTTTCCAATTCCAATATATCTATTTTTGAGATGGGGTGACATGTGCATGCAGTATTCAAGATGTGGGTGTATCATGGATTTATTTGCTGTTTTTACAAATATGATCTATGAGATATTCTGTCATATCTATCACTTTCTTAATTATTTCCTACATTGTTCACTTTTTTTCACTGCTGCTGCACATTGAGTGGATGTTTTCAGAGAACTATCCACAGTGACTCCAAGATCCATCTCTTGAGTGGAAACAACTAATTTAGACCCCATCATTTTGTATGTATAGTTGGGATTGTGTTTTCCAATGGGCTGCACTATGTGCTATCCTGTCATCTAGTACTGCTGAGATCCTGGATTCAGTAATATCCCTGCCCTTCCTGTTCCCTTTCTCCACCGAACCCCGCCAGCCCATGCTTCCTGTTCCCAGCTTCCCCAGGATTCTCGCACTGACTCTGAACCTCTCTGTCAGCAAGAAGCAGTGCCAGGGACACTTGCCCTCTGTCTGGAGTCTTCGATTTCTGGGACATGGATTTACTTTCTCTGTGTTGTAAGAGGCTCTGTCATAATGAGTGTCTGTGATGTTACCCAGAGTACAATCTGGACTGTTAAATAGCTGTCCCCTCAGTCCTCCAGCATGGGGTGCCTTTTCCACTGTTTTCCCTCCAGAACAGCCCCTCTTGGCCAATTAACACAGTCTCCAGCATGTAACTCACTCCAAGCTACACAGCACTGAGTGCTGCTAGACAGCCACTCATGAATTACACCTCAGGAGAAAACCAGCAAATTCTCAAGTGCCCAACTTTCCCCCAGAAATGTGCATCTTTCACTGTCCAGCACGCTACTGAACGACCCAAGCTCATATGAACTTTGTCATTTCATCAGCGGAAAATGACATGCAGAAACTTGTTATCCCAAACAGAGTTTCCAACACACTTCAATCCACACATACTGGTTAGATGAACAATAAACCAAGATTGTTAACTACCAAAAACTAAAACTAGGCCCAATCCACGAAAGGGGCATTCCCAGGAGAGACTGTATAAAGGCTGGAACATGAAACACCTTTGTAAACCTGAGACAGCTGCCTTGGGGACAATGACAGGGAGAATCCCCCAAAGTGACTCCTTTGTTTCTGCTCTTCTCTGGCCTCCGATTGTTCCTTCCAACGTGGAGTACTTTGCACTTGTCTCTACTGAATTTGATCCTATTTACTTCAGATCATTTCTCCCGTTTGTCCAGATCATTTTGAATTTTAATCCAATCCTTCAAAGCAACTTACAACCCCTCCCAGCTTGGTGTTGTCCGCAAACTTGATACGTGTAAGAGAGAGACTGTTACTGGGAGGGTTTCCCCATGTGTCAGAGGGTTACACCCTGGTGGGAGAGGGCTAGGACTGTACTGGAATAAGGTCACTCTGTGCTTCACAGTGTGCTAGAACCTAGAATGTGCATTAGCAGGGGAAAAGCTGGGGGGAATTGGCTTGGGGAATGGACAAAAGCCTAGTCTGAATTCTCACACCTTGCCCTTTTCACCCCGGCAGGCCAGAGAATAACATCCATGTTTCTCTGCAGAACATCTCGTCCTCCCAGGGGCAAGGAAATGGCTGCAATGGAGCTGGCTCAGGTAAGAGATTATCAGGGTGGCGGGCTCTGCTTGGAGGTTGAGGAGCAGTAAATGCATAAGAGGGTGGGAATTGCTAGAGGTGGTGGGAAGCAGGAAATATCTCGGGTGGAGAAAGGGAGGGGACAGCATGTGACAAACCTGCTGAGACGTGTGTAGTGTAGGGCGTGATGGGTTGTCACCCCCAGGAGGCAGTTTGTGGAGCTTCTGGGAACTGCTGTGTCCTCTAACCCTCACGCTGGGCTGGCCCTTCTCACACTGCTTTGCTGGAGATTTCGCCAGCCTCTCCAGGGCCTGTTATCACCCAACACAACAGCAAGTGGCGCCATGCAGCCAACTAAGCTACCTGAGTGCGTTACCTAAGCCACTCAAGGACAGATAGAAGACAAGAGCCAATTTCCTACTCCCCAACCTTGCACACTTGCTGTAGTATAAATCCAGAATGATACCATCTTATAGTGCACAGGGATCTCTATAATGCAAGCTCATTAATGTTGTTCCCCTTCCCCTCGATATGGGACAGATGTGCACAACAAGCTGAGATTTTCCCCAGACACTTCACTCAAAATACGCTGGTTAAGATAAAGCATCAAACAAGTTTATTAACTGCAGAAAGATAGATTAAGTGATTATAAGTGATAACAAACAGATCAAAGCAGATTATTTAGCAAATAACCAAAACTCAGACTAAGCCTAACATACTAGATGGATAGAATTTGAATTTGCAATTTCTCACCCTGACTGATGATACAAGCAGTCCCCCAAGTTTCCATACACAAGCTAGAAATCTCTTGATCCTGGGAGCAGCACTTCCCCCACATCAGTTTTTCTCTCTCAGGTGTTTCCAGAAGTTCTCTTGTGTGGAGAATGAGGCCAAGAGATGATGTCACACCCCACCTTATGTAGCTTTTCCATATGGTGGGAACCTTTTGTTCCAAACTCAGTTCCTAGTCCAGTTTGTGGAAAAATACAGGTACTAAAATGGAGTTTAGTGTCATGTGGTCTGGTCACAGGCCCTGCTGAGTCATAGTAGCCATGACTCATAGGCTGGCTGAAACATTCACAGGAAGGCTAAGCTCTTCCACAGTCCATTGTCTTTGTTGAGCCATCAGCACTGTCTGGCTTCTTCATTGTTGTACCTGAAAGGCTCATTGTGGGTGTTACCCAGAGTAAGCACATTTGAAATACAGATCCAGAGTCAATATCCATAACTTCAGATACGAACATGATATGTGCACACAAATAGGAGAATCATATTCAGCAAATCAGAACTTTTCCAGTGACACCACACATGATGCATCTTCTACAAAATAGATCATAATTATATCCTAATCATATTATAATCATACCACTATGATGAATATGGGGGTGTAGTGTCAGATAGGTCCTAATTTCAAGGCACAGGAGTTGGGAATGGAACTTCCCCTCTTTGTGGAACAGGAAATAACCCTCCAGCCAGGGCTGGGACAACTTTCCAAACTCTCAGTGATGGAGCCTGAATCTACTGACATTTCATTAATTACCACCAACCCTAATCTTTGTGGCAACTGTAAACTTTATCAGTGATGATTTTGTACTCTCTTCTAAGTCATGGATAAGAATGTTAAATAGCACAGGGCCAAGAACCAATCCCTGCAGGAACCTGCTAGAAAGAAATCCACTCGATCATGGTTCCCCATTTACTATCAGAGTTTTTAATCTATTTAATGTATGCCGTGTTTATTTTGTATCATTCTAGTTTTTTTCAGTAAAAATATTGTGCTAATCAAGTCATGTCCCTTACGGAAGTTTAGGTATATTACATCAATACTATTAGCTGCAACCAAACTTTTGATCTCATCAAATATGGATATCCCGTTAGTTTGATAGGCTCTATTTTCTCTAAACCTTTGTTAATGGGCACTACAATTCTGACCTTCTAACTTCTATTCTTTATGATTGACTTCCCCTTTCTTCCATATATTTTATTTGGAGAGTGCTTGGATTCCTACCAAGGAGCCACTATCAGGGTCCAGAGACAGCCCCATCTCCTACATTAAGCTCTGGCTAGTAGCTATGTGATAAATGTGAAGACCCTGCTTCTGTCTGTCAGTTCCGTGAATAGTGGGGTTGTGAGTGGGTCAGCAGGTACTGAGTATTGGACTCCTGCTCTTTCAGGGGCCGGTGACCTTCGAGGAGGTGGCTGTGTATTTCTCCAGGGAAGAGGGGACTCTGCTGGACCCCACTCAGAGAGCCCTCTACAGAGATGTCATGCAGGGGAATTATGAGACGATGGTCTTGCTGGGTAAGGATTCCTGTCCCTTCTGTTCTTGGAAGGGGAAATGAAGAGTGAAGTTTCATGCCACCCCCACAATGCCATCTGTACCCTGTCCTGTTTCAGCATCACCCCAATAGGCCAGTAACATACATACTACCAGAGACCCTCCTCTGCTGCAGAACACTTTGGGAACAGAGCACAGGAGCAGCATCACACAATGTCAAATATCTCCTCTTTACTCAAGTAAAACTGGGGTTAGGTCTAGCATAATGAACAGAAGCTTCCTACTCCCAGCCTTCTCTCAAACCCTGAGCCTTCTCTACCCAAACCAGAATGTGCTTGGGGTGTAACAAGCAGGCGGCTGGAGTCAGAGCTGCCAGTCCAGGGTTACTTATCATACAGACACTCAGTGCGTCCTTGAACGCTGGCTGGGAGTATCCAGACAGGGGAGCTCCAGCAGCAGAACACTGAATCTCACCCAGGATTACAGATGACACAACTCCTCGCCGATCTGGATTGCACCCCAGCATGTGAAAATGGCCTAGGTTGGTAGTGATATTTCTTGAGACATGGAGAGTCTTGCTCCCATATCACCAGGTGAAATAAAAATAACAGGAAAGGCCAAATATGGAAAAATGATTGTTCAGCTTGCTTTTGATCTGCATCATATTTTGCAATATATTCCAAATAAGGAAATTAACGTGCAACGTATGTGTTATTGTTTGTGGTTTTAAGCTGTAAAAGGCTTGTGTGATTTTTAGCTCGGGAACAGTATTCTAATAGCTGTCGCCCTCTGCGTGCTTGTAACCAAGAAAAGAGCCTCAGGCTGAGCTGATTCAAATATTAATCCTGTGGTCGTTTTCCACAACAGCCTCAATAGGTCCCTGTGATGGAATGTAAGGCTACATCTAGACTACCCACCGTATCGGCGGGTTAAAATCGATTGCTCGGGGATCGATATGTCGCGTCTCATCTAGACGCCATATATCGATCCCCGAGCGCGCTTATATCGATTCCGGAACAACACCAACCCCAACGGAGTTGCTGATTTGACAGGGGGAGCTGCGGACATCGATCCCGCGTGGTGAGGATGGGTGAGTAATCCGATCTTAGATATTCGACTTCCGTTACGTTATTCACGTAGCTGAATTTGCGTATCTAAGATCGATTTCCCCCCGTAGTGTAGACCAGCCCTTAATGTCTTCACACCTTCCCCCTGCAGGAGAATGGCTGTTTGACCAGCTGTTTGCCTTGCTGTCTCTGAGGAACTGGTCTGTGGGTGTTCCCCAGAATTGTAACTTTTTCAGTAATATCATACTGTAAAATCTCACAATTTTACATACAGTGTTACTACACATTTTAACAGGAGGATAATATTCAGTAGGTTATGCATTTTCTAATGATACCTCACAAGCCATTTTCCACTAGCAGGGTCTTCTCTGTTCACAGAATTTCTGATAGTTTGATGTCTGCTGGCACTGGAGATCACTATTTTGGCATCTCTCTCTCTGTCTCAGTGAGCACCCGCTGTGGTTGTTGAAAGTCTGTGATGGGATCTATGGGATGCAACTGAACAGTGGGACCCCTGAGCCCTTTGTCCCACCACCTGGGCTCCCTCTCACACATGTGATGCTGAGACAAGCTGTGAATCTCTGGCATATATTGCACTTACACAGACATCCGTAGGTAGGGACACAGCCAACTGAATTACATGAATGCTTCTACAGCCACTCATAACACTAACGATAGAAAGTCGTCCCCCCTACAGCTCTGCAGCCTTGCACCCCTGGATCATACCATCTTGCCTTAATCAGAAGCCTGATCAGTGTGAGTTTATTACACAGGGTCCACCCCTCCCTCACTGTGAATAGTACATGAACCAGCCTTGTAATGGAGCTGAGATTTATTAACTACAGAAAGATGGAGTTTTAAGGATTATAAGTGGTAGGAATAAAAGATCAAAGTAAATTACCATGGAAATTAAAGATAAATTCACAATCTAAACTTTACACCTTATTACACTAGGGCGTAGTTCAGTTATTCACACAGGAAGGCTTAATGCTCGAGCTGCTGCACATGCTGGGCAGGCTTAAGGTCGGGCTCCCCATGGCAGGAGAGAAGAAGACTCGGCCCCTGGAGGGGCAGGCTGGGGCTTCCTGGATCCCATTTGCTCACAGCCAGCCCCCTGCCCCCACTCCCAAGTCATCCATGGCGCCCCCAGGTCGGCCAGAATGGAGCTGCAGTTTTCACTGCACTACGTCCACTTATGGCTTACAGGCAACTCCCAGACTCACCACAGTCCACCATCTCGGACAGAAAGGAGCCCACTCAGCCTCACCATTGCTGCTTTTCCTTCCCCCCAGAACCCCGCTTCTCCTGGGCTGCAAGGAGCCATCCCTGGGATGCCAACAGGCAGCCACAGGGGTCTGTCTCCCAGCAGCCAACCGCACCTCCATGGGTTCAGCCCTCAGAAGGGCAGGTGGGGGTTTCCTGGATCCCAGTTGCTCACAGCCAGCCCAGCCTCCACCTCTAAAACCATCAGTCATGCTCCCAGGTTGGCCATAAAGGAGCCGCCATTCTCCACTTGGACTCAGCTTCGCTTGTTTTCCTTTCACCCAGAACCTCTCTTCTTCTCCTGGGCTGCAAGTAGCCACTCCTGGGAAGTCAAGAGGCAGGCACAGGATTCTACCTCCCAGCAGCCAACCACACCTCCCCAGGCTTTGCAGAATGAAGGGTGGTGCTCTACTAACCCCACTTAGCCGCACAGCTTCTTCCCTGCCTTCCTCAGCTCAACTTTCCTCTATTGCCCCATTCCTGCCTCACTTCCTCCTTTGGCCAGTCACGCAAAGGAGCCCAGCAGGAAGTGAGAGCCTCTATAGGCCAACCTCCAACAGCAGAGGTGGCCAAGCCACAAGCCTCCAAATGGTGACTGGCCTAACTACTCTAGGTTCTCCAGCATGAAACCAAGGTGCTTTCTCCACTGCTGACAGCATCCTCTATCATGCAGGGGTTGGAGTTATCCCAGGGACAGGCCAATAGGAGGAGTGCCCTTTCTGAATAACAAGTGGATCTGGGAAAAGGAAGCCAGCATGTTTCTACCTCGTTTTGAGCCAGGGACCTTTTGCATGTTAGGCAAATGTGATAACCACTACACTACAGAAACTCCACCTACTGGGTTGTTGCTCACTCTGGCACAGACTGATGGACAAATCTAGAGAATGTGGTGGTAGCCCCTCGATAGGTCTGCTGGCAGGTCAGAGGACTGGAGCCAGCACTTAGGAAGTCGTCCTTACCTCGCCCGTGTGACTCCAGCTTGAGGGAGAGCTTCTTTTTCTTCTCCTTGCTGACAAAGAGCAAGAGAAGAATGAAAGGTCAGGTGGGCCAACTCTGTGCAGAAGCCCATGCTGTCTTTTCCTGCTGCATAGCCTGAAATGAGGGACTCGTGGCAGTTAAAGGAACTGCTGCACTCTCAGAAAACATCCCGCCCGTGCATAAAGGAGGATAGAAGAGCCTGTTAGTCTAGCACGCTCCCAACTGAACTGTTTCAGCAGCTGCTAGGTTTCTTTTTGGCCTGTTACTTTTCTGTCTGGGATGTTGTTGTCAGCTGTGGCACAGAAAAAGGACGTCATTGCGAGCTGCCCATGAAGATAAGATTAACTTTTGCCTTCCTTGCTCGGCTTTACTTGCTTCCTCACCCTATTCCTGCCTTAGTTCCTGTGTTACCTGAAGGCAACGGAGGCCCAGTAATACGACGAGGAAGTTAGACAGCTAGACCCTGGTGGCAAAAGTTCTACCACCGCTTGCCACCCCACTCTCTTCTCCCAGGTTCACATATTGACCGCCAGGGACTTGGTGCCCAGCAGCGCAACGGAAGGCAGTGGACAGAGCCACCCTTGCCTTGAAGCTCTGGCTCATTAAACCGTATCTTCAGTCGCTGATGGCCAATGAGAGACCAACAGCGCTTGCTATTTTAGCACTTGAAAATGCCATTGGTCAGTCACTGGATCTCTTTAATGCTGTTACATAACAAATGAAAATAGAATCTCAGTGTGACATTCTGTACCTTTGGGGGAGTGTGCTGTAACCCTCATATTCCTCATTTTCATATAATCGTGATCTTATATACAGAGCATGCCTTGTAAGGTATCAGGGGAAAGGATATGATCTGCTGAAAGTCATTTCTCTACCCATAGATGTTTACCATTCATGCATATGAAGTTATGAGAATTGTGCAGTGTGGTTATCACTATGCTGTAAGGTGGGGGAGTCAGCCAAATATTAGCTCCTCAGTGACAACAGCAAGGAAAGTAACCAACACCCGGACAGGGTGTCAAACAACCCATCAACAGCCATTGTTCAGCAAGGGAGCTACAGTGCAATCACTTACCTGCAAGAGGACACCACAGGGGAATTGCTCAGACTTACTTGGAGAGACGCAGTGATGCTCACCTGACTTTGAAGGGGGAGCAAAGCCAAGAGGGAAGAAAGGACATGATAAAAGCAGAGACATTTGCCATGCTTTGTCTCTCTCGTCCACCTACATCTACAGACATCCCCACACCAAGCAACTGAAGCGCTGACGAAAGGGGAAAGCCTGGCTGAAAAGCCACCAGCCGGCCTGTGGTGAGAAGCATCTAAGTTTGTAAGGGCATTGAAAGGGTTAAGATCAGCTTAGAGTGCATTTTGCTTTTATTTCACAAAAACAACGAGGAGTCCGGTGACACCTTAAGAACTAACAGATTTATTTGGACACAAGCATTCGTGGGTAAAAGCCCTCTTCTTCAGATGCATGGAGTGAAAATTGCAGATAGAGGCATAAATATATATTGGAACATGATGTAAAGGGAGTTACCATACAAGGGGAGAACCAGTGTTGAAGGCTATTTCAGTCAGGGTGGATGTGGGCTCTCTCCAAGTAATTGACAGGGAGGTGTCAATACCAAGAGAGGGAAAATTGCTTTTGTAGTGAGCCAGTCACCCCCAGTCCCTCTTCAAGCTCAAATTAATGGTGTTAAGTTTGCAGATCAGTTGTAACTCTGCAATTTCTCTTTGAAGTCTGTTTTTGAAGTTTTTTGAATGGCTTCTTTTAAATGGCTACTTTGAATGGCTACGTTTAATTGTGTGATTGAATATGAACATGTAAACGTGTTATGGAAGTCCCATGTGGTCTAGTGGTTAGGATTCTTGGCTTTAACCCAGACAGCCTGGGTTCAATTCCCCACACAGA
Source organism: Gopherus flavomarginatus (assembly GCF_025201925.1). Taxonomy (NCBI): domain Eukaryota; kingdom Metazoa; phylum Chordata; order Testudines; family Testudinidae; genus Gopherus; species Gopherus flavomarginatus. The sequence goes on along the minus strand of NW_026115061.1, from coordinate 3,349,400 downwards.
AACAATGCAGAGCTTCTCCTTGGAGGGGAGACAGGAAACAAAAAGAATGGGAAGGTATCCTGCCAGCAGAGCTGGATAGAGTTGGGAGCAGTACTGGATTTGACATGGTGCCATAGTGCTAGGCCCAAGCTCTGAAGGGACCTGTAACAGTAACGTCCTCCCCTCTGCAGAAAAGGAGCCTCAGAGCAGCCTGGATTCAGTAGGGGAGCTGAGACCCCATAGGGCCCTGGGAGCTGTAGTTCCTTGACCAGCTCCCTGCCTTGGAGCAGAGAAGGAACATTTCCCAGCATTCCCTTGGCTGCTATCACCAGGAAAGGGAGGGGGGAAGCTGTGAGACTCCATGCGCTGCAGCTTGCTGTGGCTGGGGGGCTGGCTGCTAGAAGGGGTGCCAGCTGTGAATCGGGAACAGGTGGGACCAAGGAGTAGAAGGCTTTGGCCCAGGTAACACCCTCAGAAGACTTCCCCAGACAGGCTTAGGGATGCTGGTGTGACCTCGCCTGGCAGCCCCCAAAGATGAAACTGGGTGGACTAACTGGACAGGGCCTCTCTCTGTCTGAAGCTGGGCAAAGGAGTTATGTGGATCCCACCAGAAGGTAAAATGGTAAGTAAGGAAGGGGAGGCTCTACTGAACCTGGACAGCTTCAGATACAGGACAGGAGGATTTCCACTTCTGAGCTGTGAAAATAGAAATTGACTTTTCCTTTCCAGATGTATCTAATATTCATAAAGGGAATCTAGCCCCTGCCTTCCATATCTGAACACCTCAAAATCAGGAGTGCTCAAGCTCAATTTGGGCAGCTGTTACTTCATTTCTCCCAAATCAAATATGCTGATCCACTGTCAGTTACTGTTGAAAAAGTAGGAGAAAATTGAGCAACAAACGTTGAGGTCTTCACAGTGCTAACGAGGGCTGGAATTGCTATTTTCAACAGCCATTACACTTTTTTTTTAGTTTTGTTTGTTTAAAAGGAAGACAGTGATATTGCACTGGCAAATTCCCCATAGAAACAAAGAATGGAAAAACAGAATAATAAAGGCACCTCAACTTTCCTCATTTATGTAGGACAGTCTTATTAGATGGATCCAGACATCTTCCAATCACAGAAGCTGATAATTGTTCCACTTTACTGCAGTTCTGTAACCATGCAGGAACCTAGAGGAGGAAAGTGCTTAACTCCAGAGTCTGCAGCTGCCTAGGGCCAGTGCTGAGGATTTAGAGTCCCTAGTGCTGCCCTTGCAAGGTTCAAGCATGCTCAGCCTTGGCATTGCCTCCGCCCCTGCGGCTAGTAGCTGCAGCTGTCTAAGGCTGGCCTCTGGCAGTTGCCCCATGGCTGTAGCTAGAGAAACTACAAGTGGCTCTATGACTCCTGGAGCCATTAAGCTAGAGCACCTAAAGACACTGGAGTTAACCTCAAGGAACAGAGGTCACCAGTAGGAAAGGAATGTCGGGGGAGCAGGGAAGGCGGGAGCAGCTCAGGCTGGCAGAGGGAGCTTCCAGCTTTTTGGGAGCATGTCCAAAGTAGAAAGGAAACAAGTATGGGGAGAGGTGGTGGTGACCAGGTAGCAGACTAGCACGTAGATGGGAGCAGAGGGAGAGACGCTGGTGTCTTCAGATTCCCAAGGGCTAAGTCCTCACTTTGGGGAAATGGTGTTTGCAGGTGGCTTGCTCACATGGCAGGATGGGGGCTGAGGGAGGGATCTGTCAGAACTGATCAGGTGTCTGCTGGCTTTAGGACTTTGAGCTGAGACTAGGACCACATGCAGTGACTGGTGACATGGGGGGGGGTACTGGAGACATGGCTAGAGAAGGTCTGAATGAGGAAAGAGATAAATCTGTGGGGAGTTTCCTTGGTCACTATGAAAGTTCTGCTCACTGTGGACACTGGTAAACCCACATGGGTGTACAGCTCAATAAGAAAACCCGCGGGCTGAGGGAGCTGTGTATGGCAATGCATATAGTCATGGAGAGGTGTGTGATCAAAATGAAAAATGTCTCTGAGGTTCAGTACCGGGTATACGAAGGCACCAATGGCACTGCCCCACCAGGCCCACACTCGGAGCCCACAGTGACTACACTGGGGCCCACAAATATGTTTGGTGCCAGGGCCAACAAAAGGTTAATCCAGCCCAGACTGCCTAAGCACTATTTCAGCCTCACATTTTTGGGTGGAACTCCCACAGTGAGAGCTGCAGAGTACTCCACCGCAACACACACACACACACTCGTCCTGGTGTTGGGAGGGGAACAGGAGAAAGGACAAAAGAAGAGATGAAGAGAAAGGAGGGAGGGACAGGTGGATGGAGGAAAAGGTGAAACACAAAGGACAAACCCTAATGTCCCCATGATTCTAACGGACAAAATCCCAGGTGCGGAATAAAAATTCTGCCTCCTTAAGCTCATGTTTTCCATGCCTAGAATTCAACTCTCACCAGATGGATCAGACTGAACAGGTTTCACACCTCCAGGAGGCTCTTACCTTCTAAACAGGGACGGCTGTTTTCTAGTAAAATCACTACAAGGGAAGGAGAAAACTGGAAAGAGGTTTCTCCTGGCGCTCACTGTCCGTGAACCCGAATACTCTCTCAGTCCTCAGACAGAGACCTGGAGAAGGAGACTTGCTGAAGCAAAGCCACAGGGGTCTCTGAGGTTTCCCTAGCCCCTGGCCCCTGACTGATGTCAGGATCTCTCTGTGAGGTCACCACCTGCTCACCAATAGTCTTTGACCAATAGTGTGAGGTCCTGCAAAAGGCCTTTGTGATGTCACTGCCACACCCCGCCCTTGCTGTGCCAATGTCCTGCCCCGGCCAGGCACTTTGGAGCTTTGAGCTACTCCCTGTGGATCACCTCACTCAAGGAGCTTTTCTATAGAGCATCCTCAGATGTCTAAGCACACGAGTGCCATGGCAATGAACTGACACACATGGCACCAAGATGAGATCATTAGTAGACTAACCTATAGGAGAAGGACACCCCAGCATTAGTAGGGGAGAAATCCCTACTGAACATGCATTACACCTAGCAGCCCCTGCGTGGGGTCGGGGGGGCTGCGGAGGGGGGAGACCTGGGAAAGGGATGGATGGAAAATGTCTGTGCAGCCGGACATGGCCGGGGGCGAGGGAGAAGAGCAGGTGACCCCTGAGGAGCGGGGAGAAAAAGGGAGGGCTGAGATCCCCTCGGAATTACCACTGCCCCCTCCGTGGAGACCCCCCTCCTCTCCTGTCCTGCCCCCTTTCTCCCTAGAGAGCAACAAGCAACATCCAGGCTGACACCCCCTTCCCTCAAACCCCTGAGAAGTTCCCTGTTCCCCTCCCCCCATTGTGCCCCATTTTCTCTCCCCTTTGCCAATGGCCAGTTCAGATCTCAGGTTGGGGTGTTTCCCCCCATTTTCACCTGCAGTGATTTGTCCTTGTGTAGGTGGGAAATGGTTCCCCCGAGTGATTTCTGAACTGGGCAGAGGCTGGGGGGGGGCCTGAGACAGGGCACCTCTGGGCTGGGCTGGGGGGGCCACTCTCTGCTGGCAACAGGGCGTGGGAAGGGCCAGGAAGGGGAGGGGGGAGCAAGTGTCCCCATAGAGAGGGTCCAGCCCCAGGCTGCTACCAGTAGCACATTCCTATCCTGGCCGGGGGGGGGGCTTTCTCCAGCTGGGACCTGCCCCCTAGGCAGCCCCAGGCTCTGACCGCACCAGCCCCGCCTGGAGCCCCCAGTGAGTGAGAGACCCGGAGGGGGAGGGGGGAGGGAGCACTGGCCCTGACAGGAAAGTGACTCTCTCCCCTCAGATCTTGGTGTTTTCCTCTCATGTTATCAAATATGCAGTTTGTGACACAATTTCTTTGCAAATCTCAAAGATTCAAATAAAATAACCTAAACATTTGCCCCACTTCTCTCTAGTTGTCTATTTCTAATTGAATATGCCCTGAGATTTTCCTGTCTCTAATTATAAAATAATAAGAAAATCTCAGATTTACACCTTTTCTCAGATTATTGAACACAAATGTTTGCAAATGTTGCCCATTTCCTCTTTATTCATTTATCAAGTATTCATGTGAAACACTCAGATTTTACCTCCTATCAACAACTGATATAAAATCCCTCTGATTTTTCCACTTTCCTCTCTATAATTTGCAAAATGGATCCAAAATCTCTGATTTCCACCCTTTGTCTTTCATTTCTGAACACTGATCTGAAAGCTCAGGTTTTCCTCTGTGTCATTATCAAATGTCAATTAACAATCCTCTCAAGTTTTGTGCTGTTCCTTATGTTTCTAAATCCCAAAACTTCTTCCTTCGGGGGAACCTGTTGCCCTGAGTCGCTCTCCATTCTGGATGTTGCAGGGGATTAAATTCCCAGTGATTGTCTTTCCCCTCTCCTTTGAGGATCATTTTTCCCTCTTTTAGCTCTGTTAGATATTTGCCAAAGAAAGAGACCAGCCTGATATTTAATACACATCAAAGCCAGAGGCCTCCCCCTGTTGGGGATCAGTGGTTCGCAGTGGTAGTGGGAGAGTTGGCTGGCCCCTTTTCTTTCTCCAGCTGGCACAGGATGAGGGTCACTCTGAGTGCAGCATGTCTTGAGAAGTATCCCAAACCACAAAGACAAATGGTCTCTGTGAAGGGTT